>NW_015505567.1:136107-142160 GCF_001515645.1 Sinocyclocheilus grahami | reverse complement strand
AATTTAATAGCATTAGAGCTGCTCCATTGCAGCGGCTTAGTACTATAATCACGCACTTTGCTGTAATAATGCAGGGAACCACTCGTTATAAATCTCCTAACTGTGATATTTTCTGAAATAGAAGTCACGTTTTTTTTTTCATCTGAAACGTGCTGCGATTTATATTCCAAAGCCACTCATATAATGCAGAAACACTCAAGCAAGCAAAACACGCACAACGTGTGCACGTATTTGTACTGATGCAGTACAGCCTAGCGCATTTCACATAGGCTGCTAGATTCACTTTTGCCAGAAAGTCGCGTATGCCTAAGGTTGAAAATAAATTATGTTTATAGTGAATGCCCCTATGAATGCTTTTATTTTTACGATTTCGTTTTAATCCAAATGATGCATGTGCTAAGTGAGTGAACATCAAAGATCACACAACAAAATTGTGTGCGCGCTCTCTCTCTCTCTCTCTCTCTCCCTACCGTTAAGTAACTTGTGCATTGTTTTACTTATTTGTTTTTGACATATCCGACCAAACTACAAACTTTCCAGTGATGTCTGTGAGAAAGATATATTAACCTCGACAAGCTCGCGCATCTGCGCCACCGCGCGCTCAATCCACTCAGCGTGCTTTGTTTATCAGCTCGCGCACACCAGCTATCCAAGCATTAATACTGAATGTTTAACATTATATTCATTGCATACATATACTTCGTAGTAGACATCCTTAACTCCTTTCTGCTGTCTGTTGTTCTGTTGTTGGTGTTTCTTTGTTTGAATATGGCGCTTATCACATGCTGTGTGGTATCGGGGCATTTTAACGAGTACGAGTACAGGAGACCAGTATCGGGCCCGGTGCATCCCTACAGTAAAGGTCCCAAAATGGATCCCTGGGGCACTCCACACAAGACAGGTGCAGCGGAAGTGAAAACATTTCCTAAATTTACAGAAAAAGTCCTGTTCTTGAGATACGAGGCAAACCACTTTAATGCAGTGCCTCGAATACCTACCACACATTCAAGTCGATCAAGAAGAATGCTATGGTCAATGGTGTCAAATGCTGCGCTCAAGTCCAACAATACCAACACAACACAAGCACCTGAATCCAGAGAAAGCAGCATGTCATTTGTAACTCTCAATAGAGCTGACTCAGTACTGTGTAATGATCTAAAACCAGATTGAAACTTATCTAAAACACTAAAAGAATCCAAAAAAGACTGAAGTTGTAAAAACACTACTTTCTCCAAAAGCTTGCTGATAAAGGGCAACTTAGAAATTGGCCGATAGTTACAGAACATTGCTGGGTCAAGCTGAGGTTTTTTCAGCAGAGGTTTCACAACTGCATGTTTAAAACTGTCTGGAACAACACCTTTGGCTAAAGAGCTGTTCACTATAGCTGTTACAATAGGACTAATAGTCGGAAAAACATCCTTAAAAAGACGTGCAGGAATAATATCTAACTTAGAACCAGAACACTTCATAGTAGAGACAATATCATCTAGCTGATGTGATAAAACAGGTTGAAAGGAAGACAAACAACTTGTGGTGCTAGGCAAATTCAAATGAAGTGATTCAGAAGGAGCAATGGAGGATCTGATAGCATCAGTTTTTTGAGTAAAATAGTTTAAAAAATCCTCACAAAGCTCCGAGGAGGCCTCAGATAATAGATTCATAGTTGGGTTTAAAAGAGAATCAATCATATCAAACAAGGCTTTTGGTCTATTCACATTATCAGCAATTAACTGAGAGAAATAACTAGATTTTGCATTTTTTACTGCTATTTGCTAATTAGAGAGACTTAACTCTATTAATATCTTTTTTCCACTTTCGCTCTGCTTTCCGACACTCTTGTCTAAGAGCGCGGGTGGTTTCATTTAACCATGGCTGGCTAGCACCCTTTACCCGTTTATGCTTAAGCGGAGCAACAGTGTCCAAAGATGTAGAACAAGCTTTGTAAAATCCTTCAATCAAATTTTCAGTATCAGTTTCGTTAAGGATATCATTGGTAACGTAAAGAATAATGTTCAGAAAACAAATTTGCAGTGTTAGAATTAATAGGTCTAGACCAATGTGAATGCTGAGCGAAAGTAGGTGATGGAGAAAAGCATTCAGTCAAGTCAAGTCACCTTTATTTATATAGCGCTTTTAGACAGAAAATCAGAAAATTGACAAATAAAATCCTTATTCCATTTAGGGGGTCTGTAAACCAAAGCACATAGTACAGGCCCCTTTACATCAATCTTCAATAGCTGGACTTCAAAACTGGAGAAAGTATCAGTGGGCACAGTCTTACATTTAAAACAGTTTGGATGTGCTAAAACTTTCTTCAGTTAAACAAGGAGAAAACTGAAGTCATTGCATTTGGAAACAAAGACGAATTTCTCAAGGCGAATGCAAACCTTGACTCTAGGTGTCAAACAACAAAAAATCAAGTCAAGAATCTTGGTGTGATTCTGAAGTCAGACCTTAGTTTCAGTAGTCACGTCAAAGCAGTAACTAAATCAGCATACTATCACCTCAAAAACATTGCAAGAATTAGATGTTTTGTTTCCAGTCAAGCCTTGGAGAAACTTGTTCATGCCTTTATCACCAGCAAGGTTGACTATTGTAACGGTCTCCTCACCGGCCTGAGGCTCGTACTTCTGATTGACATGTAAACTGGCCAACCAGCGATAAAAAGTTACAGCAGCTGCTTCAGGTGTCTGCTTATGCTGCCTTCACACCATATCATAATTACCGTAATTTCGAGATGACAGCACGTGACGTTCTACTCTGAGCTGAGCTGTTCACGTCCTCGGACTTATGCTTTTCTATGGCAACACTATCAATGCCTAAACAGAGCCTGCTGTGGTCAGGTGGTACAGCGGTCACGTGGTACAAGTCGTAGCTCTCAGAAAACCCCCAGTTCACAAGTTGTAATTACGAGTTCTACGAGGACGTGAACACTTTTTACAAGTTGGAATCTCGTAATTACTGAACTCGTACTCGTAATTACTAATCGTGAACGCACTTAGTGCCGTGTTTCCCAACCAGGGTGCAGTGTAAAAAAAATATTTTTTTATATTTTTAAATTGCTAAAAAAAAACATATGATATGATATATATTTCTGATGCAATAATTAGAGATGCACTGAAATTCCGGCTGCCGAAAATTAGTTCACCGCTCAGGTTTCAGTTTCACGTGGTGTGACGCTCTGCATATTATCCCGCTCTATGCACGTGCACTCCGCTCGCTCCACTCAGGGGTTCGTGCGCTTGCGCGTGCCTCAAAAGGGGGCCTACAATGAATTACAAAGATACATAACAGCTACAAGTGTATGCACTACTTGCTTTATGCAAGCACTATATAGGATAAATCACTATACAGGATTTACCCTATTATACTTTATCGACACGAATTGATAGGTGAAACAACAAACAGCCACCCACAAATAGTCTCTAAACAAAGCATCAGGCTGTCTGAGTTCATATGAACAACAGTTAAAGTTACTCGTCGTCAGGCTACAGAAGAATACCACAATTCCTCCGTTCAATTAGGCCTAAGACATCGAGAGTCACGCAAACCTATAACAACCCAGCCACAACACATAATTGCGAATAACATGCCTTACCTTAATACAGAATCGACCAGAGCCCAACGTTTATACTTTTTCTACGAATCTTTGAGTTAACATGTACTAAACATGAGTGGAATTTGCACCGCAGCGCCCCCACACCTTGATGCTCATGAAAAGAATAGCATGTATAGTTATCTTTTTTGAAGTGAATTAGGTTTAAATCGCCGTCATGCATGAATGAATGATATTTTAGCAATTTTACACATAATAATCCATTAATTACACAAAACTGAAATTGCACGTCAAAATAACACAGTCAATATTTTTTGAAACCCCCCAAAATTTCACAAATCACGTTTTCAGGGGAGCCCATGTCTTATTAAAGGGAGCCGAGCTCCCCCTAGCACCCCCGTAGTTCGCACCCTGCATATGTGTGGTATATGGGCAACTCTGGTAACGCTGCCCTCTCATTCATTGATCTGCTAACAGCTGTTATGCTCACATGTTCTGATAATAATAGCGTTCTAGGACTAAACATTATTTGGATAATTGGTAAAAAAAAACAAAAAAAAAACACTAAATCTCTTATTAGCCCTATTGAAAAACTAAAAAGCTATTTATTTCATTTGTAGGCCTATTGCTATTTCTTATTTGTGCTATCCTTTGTAATTTCTTTATTTGTTCTTATTTTATTACTGAGTGCTTACTTGTCATTTTTTTATTCAATTCAAAGTTTGAAATCTGGTGCTACTGCAACAAAATTACAAAAATACACTGAGCATACACTGAGTGAGCAACAATTTGTGAGATAGCTAGTTATAATGGTAATTAAACAATGTTTACATATGAATAAAATGTTACATTAAAATCTGTCATATACAGCCGGTAAAATAATTATTGAACACGTCACCATTTTTCTCAGTAAAGATATTTCTAAAGGTGCTGTTGATTTGAAATTTTCACCAGATGTCGGTAACAACCCAAGTAATCCATACATACAAAGAAACAAAACAAATAAGTTCAGAAATTAAGTTATGTGTAATAAAATGGAATGACACAGGGAAAAAGTATTGAATACATGAAGAAAGGGAGGTGCAAAAAGGCATGGAAAACCAAGACACCAGATGAAATCTATCAGTAATTACAAAAGCAATCCTGCCCCTTGTCAGTGGAAATGAATATTAGTTGGTTCAGTCCCAACACCTGCAGTAACCAGGATGATGAAGATGAAACAAGGGTGGACATTTCAGCAAGACAATGATCCCAAACACAGCCAAGGAAACTCTCAATCGGTTTCAGAGAAAGAAAATAAATCTGCTAGAATGGTCCAGCCAATCACCTGACTTGAATCCAATAGAAAATAAGAACTAAAGATCAGAGTTTATAGAAGAGGCCCACAGAACCTTCGAGCTTTGAAGACTCTGTGGAAAAATGGGCCAAAATCACACCTGAGCAATGCATGCGACTAGTTTCTCCATACAGAAGGCGTCTTGAAGCTGTCATTACCAACAAAGGCATTTGTACGAAGTATTACGAATTAAACGACTGACTGACGACACATCTTAATGCTCATTGGTTCAGACAACTGTGATGCTGCGTTCTCTTCTAAAATGTTTTATTTTTTTATCTGGTTCCATGTATTTAAATTATGCATGAATGTTCCCAAACACTATGACAGTGCAATCTCTGTGTGAGATATGTGATTGTTGTCATATTTCTATAAAAATCTTAATTAAATGTTTGTATTAAAGGGGTCATATGATGCGATTTCATTTTTTCCTTTCTCTTTGGAGTGTTACAAGCTCTTGGTGCATAAAGAAGATCCCTAAAGTTGCAAAGAAAAAATCTAAAAATCTCAAATCCAAACGGATATTCTTTCTAAAAGTTAAGAGTTAACCACGCCTACCTAAAACGGCTCGTTCGAACACGCCCCCACATATCTACCTCACTATGTGGGAAGATTTGCATAACGCCGCCCAAATGTTCACGCAAAGAAAGAAGGCGTAACTTTTATTCTCGCTGTAGTATTGTTGTTGCCGCTGCCGCCATGTCCTGAAGACACTGTGTGCTTCGTTGTGAAAGCGAAACTACTTTGTTTGGCCTTCCAAAAGAGGGCGATATCCACTTCGTCATGCCTGGAGCTGATCCGTGCTGGTCGCTGAGGGAATACATCAACTTAGTGCTGTGGATCGCCGGATCGGCTTTCACCGCTCCTTCGCCGGGACCGCCGTTCTCGACCCCGCCGCCTCAGCTCACTCTTGCCTGGCTTTCGCTCACGCTAGGCCGCTGCGTTTTTCGTTGTGAAAGCGAAACTACTTTGTTTGGTCTTCCAAAAGAGGACGATATCCGCTTCGTCATGCCTAGAGCTGATCTGTCCTGGTCGCTGAGGGAATACATCAACTTAGTGCTGTGGATTGCCGGCACATTTTATGGAGGACTGTTTACTGATCCTGGGAGAGTAACGTTAGACTAAAATGCCGGCAGTTCTGACTCACGTAAGTACGTTTTC
>NW_015505567.1:131498-135946 GCF_001515645.1 Sinocyclocheilus grahami | reverse complement strand
GAAGGAGTGCTCAAAGCAACCCCCACCCTGCTTTTGGTCTTTTTTGTAAAAAAAAAAAAAAAAATGAGAAAATCATCTCGTGAATTGTATCGCATTGTGAGTAGGGATGTTCATTTCGGCTATTTTTCCTAACCGACGCTCGTTAACCGATTGTTAACCATTAGCCGACAACATTATTTTTAATTAGAATTGAATTAAATTTGAAAGGATAAGTGTATGTGACCCGTTAAAAAATACTAATATTTGTTTTCCGGGGATTCATTTTAAATTCGCAAAAAGCAGCAAACAACAGAACATGAGGTTTCACATGGTCATATCACATCACGCACATGCAGCGCTTCTGCCAGCAGAGAAAACCATAATAAAGCTAGGCTATATATATACAGTATCTCACAGAAGTGAGTACACCCCTCACATTTTTGTAAATATTTTATTTCATGTGATCATGTGACAACACTGAAGAAATTACACTTTGCTACAATGTAAAGTAGTGAGTGTACAGCTTGTATAACATTGCTGTCCCGCTGTCCCCTCAAAATAACTCAACACACAGCCATTAATGTCTAAACCGCTGGCCACAAAAGTGAGTACACCCCTAAGTGAAAATTGGGCCCCAAAGTGTCTATTTTGTGTGGCCACCATTATTTTCCAGTGCAGCACGGTGGCCAAGACCATACAGCGGTTTAACAGGACAGGTTCCACTCAGAACAGGCCTCGCCATGGTTGACCAAAGAAGTTGAGTGCACGTGCTCAGCATCATATCCAGAGGTTGTGTTTGGGAAATAGACGTATGAGTGCTGCCAGCATTGCTATAGAGGTTGAAGGGGTGGGGGGGGTCAGCCTGTCAGTGCTCAGACCATACGCCGCACACTGCATCAAATTGGTCTGCATGGCTGTCGTCCCAGAAGCCTCTTCTAAAGATGATGCACAAGAAAGCCCGCAAACAGTTTGCTGAAGACAAGCAGACTAAGGACATGGATTACTGGAACCATGTCCTGTGGTCTGATGAGACCAAGATAAACTTATTTGGTTCAGATGGTGTCAAGCGTGTGTGGCGGCAACCAGGTGAAGAGTACAAAGACAAGTGTGTCTTGCCTACAGTCAAGCATGGTGGCGGAAATGTCATGGTCTGGGGCTGTATGAGTGCTGCTGGCATTGGGGAGCTACAGTTCATTGCGAGAACCATGAATGCCAACATGTACTGTGACATACTGAAGCAGAGCATGAACCCCTCCCTCCGGAGACTGGGCCGCAGGGCAGTATTCCAACATGATAACGACCCCAAACACACCTCCAAGACGACCACTGCTTTGCTAAAGAAGCTGAGGGTAAAGGTGATGGATTGGCCAAGCATGGGCATCCTCAAATGGAAGGTGGAGGAGCACAAGGTCTCTAACATCCACCAGCTCCGTGATGTCGTCATGGAGGAGTGGAAGAGGACTCCAGTGGCAACCTGTGAAGCTCTGGTGAACTCCATGCCCAAGAGGGTTAAGGCAGTGCTGGAAAATAATTGTGGGTGCACAAAATATTGACACTTTGGGCCCAATTTGGACATTTTCACTTAGGGGTGTAGTCACTTTTGTGGCCAGCAGTTTAGAAATTAATGGCTGTGTGTTGAGTTATTTTGTGGGGACAGCAAATTTACACTGTTATACAAGCTGTACACTAACTACTTTATATTATAGCAAAGTGTCATTTCTTCAGTGTTGTCACATGAAAAGATATAATAAAATATTTACAAAAATGTGAGGGGTGTACTCACTTCTGTAAGATACTGTATATATATGGGATACTGCGTATCCCATATATTTTGACACATACATGGATGTCTCTGGGCTAAGCCCCGGATATCTACTCACCCTAGAACCGCCCCTGGTCAGAGCTCTTCGTTTTATGAGTAAATTAAGTTTGAAAAGTGTATAAATTGACTAAATATTAGTGATGTTAAGTTCTGTGGCGAGGCTTCGGAGCATGTGTCGAGAAATCCTGGCACCTTTCAGTGAAGCGCGTATCGAGGCTTGTAATGGCTTTAGAGCAATGATGTCATTGATTACATCCGAAGCCTCGCTTGGCCTGACTGGTTCAGGAAGTGGTTCAAATTTTGTAAGTTCACAGTGCTCTGCCTTGTTAAACCCAGCCACTTTCCAGTTTTAGACTAATAATATTGCCCCTCCTGCCTATTATGAGCAAAGACTTGATTTACACACATTTGATAGCCCCATTCATTTCAAGCCAATACATTTATTACACAGTTATGTTATCTTATACAATCATTATATACCATAGCTTACCATACCATACCATATAGCTCATTCTTTTCCACTGGCCAAATAAGTAGTATTTAAATTGTTTTAAACAATCTAAATCAAATTTTATTTATGCAGTTTTGCTGATAAAGTGAACATCTTTTAGCTATTTTAGTGGAAACAGATAGGCATATTTATAGCAGTGTAAATATAGTTGTCTGACATTAAGTATTTTAAAAAGGAAATGTGCAAATCTTACCATTTTATACAGTGGTATTTTTCATAATGTTGTGGAGATGCCTTCACACGACATCAACACATGCAGTTGTACAGTAAGCTATTATCACTGGACCTATTCAAACCAGACAATGGACCGTTTGACCACCAAATCCAGCAGTTTGCCATAATATTGAAGTAAGTGTGCATCATTGATCATTGTTCTCACTAAAAATATTTTCTCATGACGTGATCTGCAGTTTAATTTAAAGATGAATTATTGAGCGCATAGCACTCCTCGCTGTCATTAAAACATAGCATGCCACAGGAAAAGTGATCAAGCACATCCAGTAGGCTATATCTAAATTTATATAATTTTGTTTTAACTTCTGTGTAATGACTTTATGTAATTTCAGTTATGTAATTTCTCCATTAATGAGAGTGGAATATTTAATGTAAATGTGTATATCAACATGAAAACAGAGTTTAAAATCATTGTTTACTTTATTAGCCTACTTTTCTCTCTCCAGGAAAAAAAGTCTGTACGCATGGGTCAGAGTTTGCGTGCAGGTGCGCACATTTTCCCGTCAAGTTTGTTTTTATAAATTCCACCTTTTGTATAGGAAGTGGCATACGCCTCTTTCAGGGCATGGTTGTGTGTATGCAACGGTTATAAATGAGGCCCCAGGTCATCTGTAATGTATCTGCTTGTTTTACACTATTTGGCCACTAGGTGGTAGTGTGGGCAAATTAAGCCTCGATAAATGAACCCTTTTGTGAACGATTTGGCTGAAAAGCTCCAATGCTTCATTGAAAATTGTACTGAGACTATATGCAGTGTTCTGTTATATGCGTGAGTGGATTAAGAATGTGAAGTTATATCGTGTGGGGCCGTATGATATGCTATTGGCATGGTTTTGAGTCATTAATAAGCTAACAAATGTTATATAATACAGGAATGTCGTTATGGAATGCCCATGAGAGAGCGATATGAACTTTATTCATGTTAATCCGCAGATGGAGTGAAGTTAATGCTGGGCGTGGCCGTCAATAAATCCCCTTTTGGTGAACAGAAGTGAAAGTGTCCTGGGTCTTCTTACACACAACGCCGATGATGGTAACAGCAGACAGCAACAGATCATTTTTATATCTCATTGGAACTATAGGAATGAAATAATATTTCCCTAATCTCCTGTTATACTGTATTCTCATACTATAATGTCCTATCTTGGAAACCTTTATTGGACCTTTAACTTTAATTGGAACTATTTTTTCATACTCATTCATTGCTAAGTCTTGTAGCAAATCAAACAGTCTGAACTGTATTATCATCTGGTCAGTTACTGTCTCATTTTCTGTTATCAAATTTATCCACAGCAGCGGTTGCTTCAATATTGTTGTAATTCCATCTCCTTTGAAAACACTAGCCAATGATTGCCTTTAACATTTGATCTTGTTTCTGCTCTGTGACTATAATTCTCACTAAATGTCCAACCGCCCTACACATGTACAGCCGATCCAATATCCAGCAGTGCAATCTTTATTTTCAACCCTATTGCTTAATGCCTTAAGTACTTTATGATGCCACATCACATGTAATTTCCAATTATATCTAGCCTTGGCGCATTCATTAATATTGTCATCACGACATTCTTCCCAGAATTTGTCCGTTGTACTGCTGATTTGATAAAACATCTTTTTATTTGCTAAAATACTCATGTCCCAATGCTACTTCAGCTTCTCTAGTGGATTCACTATACCATTTTAAATTAGGAAAAGGATATCTTAACTTTTGTGAAGTTTCATATAGTGTATATTTTTCCTTTGTGAACTGCTCTTTGCACTCTTCAATAAAGTGTATTTTACTTCTGACTGCTTCTTATCTACTGGTGACATGCCTTCAGGTTCTAGTTTAATATATTCTTTCTCTGACTTTTCAATGTCAATTTCTTTGTTTATCAAAAAGGTTGTGTCCATTTCATAGTC
>NW_015505567.1:129512-131488 GCF_001515645.1 Sinocyclocheilus grahami | reverse complement strand
ACAAATGCCTAGTTTGTAATGGGTTTTAATGTTTTTGTGTCGTCGTGCCGGCTGGGACACGCCATCACAGTATGTGAGGGGCGTAACATTTCCGTCTCACGCTTGAGGTATTCAGCCAATCACAACGCTCTGGATAGCTGGCCAATCACAGCACACCTCGCTTTTTCAGACCGATGAGCTTTGTAAAAATCAACGCGTTTCAAAAAGGCGGGGCATAGAGGAGAAACAATAATGTACAGTATGTGGAAAATAATGTGTTTTTTTACTTTAAACCGCATAAACACATTTCATTACACCAAATACACAAAATAATGTTCTTTTCAGCAGCATCATATGACCCCTTTAAAGTAAAAATGGATGATAAATACAGCTTTCCTATGGAATTCAATAGCAAGCACTTTGAGTGTCTTGTTCATCATATTTATTTTCATATAAAAGCAACAGAACTGAAATCATATCATGTTTATTAGCAACATAGCACGTGAGTGTGAATAACGCGATATCTGCCTTTGATCTCGTTGGTATCTGTTCCACTTCGAGAGGTCAGAACTGTCCGTCTTGCCTGCGCTTATTTCACTCCTCCCCTCACTGCAGCCGCCTACTCTCGTCTACCTTTTAGGTGAGGCGAGGCGCATCTCAAACAAGCCTACTGACTCAGTGACTCAGTTATTAGGACAGTGGTTTGCCGCCACCTACTGGTAATTTTAGTTTCACATTTAAAAGTATCATTCTATTTTTTTTCTAGCATTTTTATTTCAGCCGTTTTATTTTTTAATACAATAATATCATAATATTATTTATGCAATTTGTAAGTGCAGTGTAATGTACAAGTGCTAGAAATAAAAAAAAAAGTGTATATAACCCTGCATGTTTAATTAGGCTTATACTTGGCTTTTTTTTAAAGCCACTTACTCAATGTAAATATATATATATATATATACATTATATATATTCACAGATGAACAGAAAGTTCAAAAAAACAGAATTGATTTGAAATAGATAATTCTCACTAAATGTCCAACCGCCCTACACATGTACAGCCGATCCAATATCCAGCAGTGCAATCTTTATTTTCAACCCTATTGCTTAATGCCTTAAGTACTTTATGATGCCACATCACATGTAATTTCCAATTATATCTAGCCTTGGCGCATTCATTAATATTGTCATCACGACATTCTTCCCAGAATTTGTCCGTTGTACTGCTGATTTGATAAAACATATTTTTATTTGCTAAAATACTCATGTCCCAATGCTACTTCAGCTTCTCTAGTGGATTCACTATACCATTTTAAATTAGGAAAAGGATATCTTAACTTTTGTGAAGTTTCATATAGTGTATATTTTTCCTTTGTGAACTGCTCTTTGCACTCTTCAATAAAGTGTATTTTACTTCTGACAGCTTCTTATCTACTGGTGACATGCCTTTAGGTTCTAGTTTAATATATTCTTTCTCTGACTTTTCAACGTCAATTTCTTTGTTTATCAAAAAGGTTGTGTCCATTTCATAGTCAGGATCTATACAGTGGGTACGGAAAGTATTCAGACCCCCTTAAATTTTTCACTCTTTGTTATATTGCAGCCATTTGCTAAAATCATTTAAGTTAATTTTCTTTCCTCATTAATGTACACACAGCACCCCATATTGACAGAAAACACAGAATTGTTGACATTTTTGCAGATTTATTAAAAAAGAAAAACTAAAATATCACATGGTCCTAAGTATTCAGACCCTTTGCTCAGTATTTAGTAGAAGCACCCTTTTGATCTAATACAGCCATGAGTCTTTTTGGGAAAGATGCAACAAGTTTTTCACACCTGGATTTGGGGATCCTCTGCCATTCCTCCTTGCAGATCCTCTCCAGTTCTGTCAGGTTGAATGGTAAACGTTGGTGGACAGCCATTTTTAGAGACATACCTCTCTCACCAAGGCTCTTCTCCCCCGATAGCTCAGTTTGGCCGGACGGCCAGCTCTA
>NW_015505567.1:123009-127916 GCF_001515645.1 Sinocyclocheilus grahami | reverse complement strand
TAACCTTGGCCAGTTCTGTGCCTTGCCACAATTCTGTCTCTGAGCTCTTCAGGCAGTTCCTTTGACCTCATGATTCTCATTTGCTCTGACATGCACTGTGAGCTGTAAGGTCTTATATAGACAGGTGTGTGGCTTTCCTAATCAAGTCCAATCAGTATAATCAAACACAGCTGGACTCAAATGAAGGTGTAGAACCACAAGGATGATCAGAAGAAATGGACAGCACCTGAGTTAAATATATGAGTGTCACAGCAAAGGGTCTGAATACTTAGGACCATGTGATATTTCAGTTTTTCTTTTTTAATAAATCAGAAAAACACAGAATTGTTGACATTTTTGCAGTCAATATGGGGTGCTGTGTGTACATTAATGAGGAAAAATTTTTACAAATGATTTTAGCAAATGGCTGCAATATAACAAAGAGTGAAAAATTTAAGGGGGTCTGAATACTTTCCGTACCCACTGTATATTCGGGATATATTGTGCCTTTTTTCTCATCCATTAAAGTCAAATTCCAATTACATTTTTCCAAAATACTATTATAAATATGGCTATAGTTATCATTGTTACCACAAAGATCTATTTGCCTAAGCAAACTTTTCTCCATCTTTGTGCTATTCTAGCACATCTCTCACTGTTTTTGGTTTCAGCCTTAAAAATACAACAAAGAGTTGAGCTCTCTAAAGTCTCCCTTGGTCATTAATCACTCGGTTCCTCCCTTCTAGCACTCACTAGTTCTGTATGTAATGGTCCAACTTTTTGAGGTTGTTTTGTATTTTAGAAGACTTTTTTGTCTTGATTTGGCTTTATTCCCCTTCTAAAAGTCTACCAACATTCAAAACAATCTATTGTATATTCCCCTTCTTTAGGGGTTACTACAATTTATTATTCAAATTATGAGTTATTAATTACGGTGCCAGACAACCAAGCCATTGCCACTAAATACATATTATTTATTCACTGCCTCTTGTCTTCGCGCTGCCATTTACTTTTAAATGTGTATTATAAACAAATATATATTGCGTATAATTATATACAACTATAGCGGTCTATTTTCCTATTTTTAAACAGGAGATTTAAATAATCAAATAATAAATAGGATTACATATTATAAAATATTCTTGGAATAATAAGAATACATTTTACATAATAAGAAGTGTTTTAAATACATTTTACACAACAATAAGAATACATTTGTAAATAAAATTCATTTTATTTACAGCAGACAATCATGTGACTGGCCACGTGAGCAGTGCGTTCCCGGGTTCGTAGGATCACAGAACTCGCTCCTCCACTGTGAATAAATCGCCATCCGAATCCATGAGTTTTATCACTGAGGTGACATGTACATTTATTTTTACCGCTGTCCATATGAGAAACAATTACCATCCGAATCGGGCTTTAGATGTGCTCTGTAGGACAGAAACCTGGCTAAAACCAGATGATTACATTATTTTAAATGAGTCTACCCCACAAGATTACTGTTATAAACATAAGCCACTTCCAAAAGGTAAAGGGGGAGGTGTTGCTAGAATTAATAGTAATATTTTCAGTATTTCTCAGAGCTCTGGTTTCAAGTATAATTCGTTTGAAGTAATGGTGATTCAAATAACATTACCCAGAGAAACAAGTGTTAATAATAAATCCCCTGTGATGTTTGTACTGGCTATTGTATACAGGCCACCAGGGCACCATACAGACTTTATCAAAGAATTTGCTGATTTTCTATCTGAGTTAGTGCTGGCTGCAGATAAAGTCTTAATTGTTGGTGATTTTAATATCCATGTTGATAATGAAAAAGATGCATTGGGATCAGCATTTATCAGCATTTCTGAACTCCATTGGGGTTAGACAACACGTGTCAGGGCCTACTCATTGTCGTAATCATACTTTAGCTTTTATAGTCACATGGAATTGATGTTAATGGCGTTGATATTCTGTAGCAGAGTGATGATATCTCGGATCATTACCTAGTCTTGTGTATACTCCATATAGCTAAAGCTGCAAATTCACCTCCTTGTTACAAATATGGTAGAACCACCACTTCTACCACAAAAGACTGCTTTGTAAATAATCTTCCTGACTTGTCTCAATTCCTCAGCATATCCAATAGCTCAGAAAAAACTTGGTGTAACAAAATCTATTGACTCTCTCTTTTCTAGTACTTTAGATACGGTTGCTCCTTTACGCTTAAAGAAGATGGGCTATAGTTATCATTGTTACCACAAAGATCTATTTGCCTAAGCAAACTTTTCTCCATCTTTGTGCTATTCTAGCACATCTCTCACTGTTTTTGGTTTCAGCCTTAAAAATACAACAAAGAGTTGAGCTCTCTAAAGTCTCCCTTGGTCATTAATCACTCGGTTCCTCCCTTCTAGCACTCACTAGTTCTGTATGTAATGGTCCAACTTTTTGAGGTTGTTTTGTATTTTAGAAGACTTTTTTGTCTTGATTTGGCTTTATTCCCCTTCTAAAAGTCTACCAACATTCAAAACAATCTATTGTATATTCCCCTTCTTTAGGGGTTACTACAATTTATTATTCAAATTATGAGTTATTAATTACAGTGCCAGACAACCAAGCCATTGCCACTAAATACATATTATTTATTCACTGCCTCTTGTCTTCGCGCTGCCATTTACTTTTAAATGTGTATTATAAACAGATATATATTGCGTATAATTATATACAACTATAGCGGTCTATTTTCCTATTTTTAAACAGGAGATTTAAATAATCAAATAATAAATAGGATTACATATTATAAAATATTCTTGGAATAATAAGAATACATTTTACATAATAAGAAGTGTTTTAAATACATTTTACACAACAATAAGAATACATTTGTAAATAAAATTCATTTTATTTACAGCAGACAATCATGTGACTGGCCACGTGAGCAGTGCGTTCCCGGGTTCGTAGGATCACAGAACTCGCTCCTCCACTGTGAATAAATCGCCATCCGAATCCATGAGTTTTATCACTGAGGTGACATGTACATTTATTTTTACCGCTGTCCATATGAGAAACAATTACCATCCGAATCGGGCTTTAGATGTGCTCTGTAGGACAGAAACCTGGCTAAAACCAGATGATTACATTATTTTAAATGAGTCTACCCCACAAGATTACTGTTATAAACATAAGCCACTTCCAAAAGGTAAAGGGGGAGGTGTTGCTAGAATTAATAGTAATATTTTCAGTATTTCTCAGAGCTCTGGTTTCAAGTATAATTCGTTTGAAGTAATGGTGATTCAAATAACATTACCCAGAGAAACAAGTGTTAATAATAAATCCCCTGTGATGTTTGTACTGGCTATTGTATACAGGCCACCAGGGCACCATACAGACTTTATCAAAGAATTTGCTGATTTTCTATCTGAGTTAGTGCTGGCTGCAGATAAAGTCTTAATTGTTGGTGATTTTAATATCCATGTTGATAATGAAAAAGATGCATTGGGATCAGCATTTATCAGCATTTCTGAACTCCATTGGGGTTAGACAACACGTGTCAGGGCCTACTCATTGTCGTAATCATACTTTAGCTTTTATAGTCACATGGAATTGATGTTAATGGCGTTGATATTCTGTAGCAGAGTGATGATATCTCGGATCATTACCTAGTCTTGTGTATACTCCATATAGCTAAAGCTGCAAATTCACCTCCTTGTTACAAATATGGTAGAACCACCACTTCTACCACAAAAGACTGCTTTGTAAATAATCTTCCTGACTTGTCTCAATTCCTCAGCATATCCAATAGCTCAGAAAAAACTTGGTGTAACAAAATCTATTGACTCTCTCTTTTCTAGTACTTTAGATACGGTTGCTCCTTTACGCTTAAAGAAGATGAAAGAAAACAGTCAGACACCATGGTATAACGAGCACACTCACGCCTTAAAGAGAGCAGCCTGGAAAATGGAGCGCAGCTGGAAGAAAACAAAACTAAAGGTATTTCATATTGCATGGCGGGAAAGTACTCCTACTTATAGAAAAGCTCTAAAAACTGCTAGATCTACTTCCTTTTCATCGCTCTTAGATGAGAACAAACACAACCCCAGGCATTTATTCAATACAGTGGCTAAATTAACAAAAAAATAAAGTGTCAACAGACGCAGACCTTTCCCAACAGCACAGCAGTAATGACTTTATGAACTTCTATACGTCCATGATCGATACTATTAGAGATAAAATTATAACCATGCAGCCATCAGCTACAGTATTGCATCAGATGTACTATAGATCCCCTGAGGAACAATTCCACTTATTCTCTGCTGTAGGAAAGGAAGAATTGTATAAACTTGTCAAATCATCAAAACCTACTACATGTAGGTTAGACCATATTTCATCTAAGCTACTAAAAGAGGTGCTTCCAGAAGTCATAGATCCTCTTTTGAATATTATTAATTCATCAATGTCTTTAGGATATGTCCATAAAACCTTCAAATTGGCTATTAAGCCTTTCATTAAAAAAACACTACTTGATCCTAGAGAATTAGTTAATTACAGACCGATCTCAAATCTCCCTTTTCTGTCAAAAATTCTAGAAAAGGCAGTATCCTCCCAGCTATGTTCCTTAGAGAGAAATGGTATCTCTGAGGATTTCCAGTCAGGATTTAGTCCGTATCATAGTACTGAGACTGCTCTCATCAGAGTTACAAATTACCTGTTCTTTTCATCCGATCGTGGTTGTATTTTTCTATTAGTGCTACTATATCTTAGTGCTGCGTTTGACACTATCGACCACAACATTCTTTTGAGTAGACTACAAATGTTGGCATTAGTGGAATTGCATTGTCATGGTTAAAATCTAACTTATCTGACCATCGTCAATTTGTAGCAGTAAATGACGATATCATATAGATCACAATTACAGTATGGAGTGCCACAAGGCTCAGTACTAG
>NW_015505567.1:111123-122925 GCF_001515645.1 Sinocyclocheilus grahami | reverse complement strand
GACCACAACATTCTTTTGAGTAGACTACAAATGTTGGCATTAGTGGAATTGCATTGTCATGGTTAAAATCTAACTTATCTGACCATCGTCAATTTGTAGCAGTAAATGACAAGATATCATATAGATCACAATTACAGTATGGAGTGCCACAAGGCTCAGTACTAGTGTCATGAATCCGGTTCATGGACTTCCGTCCATTTGCCACCAGATGTCGCTCTTCCATTTTAGTGACTCTCTCACTACACAAACTTTCACGTCACCCCGGACTACATTTCCCAGCAGCCATTTCACTAATCACACGTTCACCAATCACACACACTATAGAACACCCACTCAGATCCTGATCAAATTGCAGAGTATTGTTTAAGCATTTATTATGTTTAGCGTAGCTACTTTACGGAGCCAGTTCCCTGTCCTTGTTTCTAGTTCTAGTTTCCATAGTCTAGTCAAAGTCTTGCCTTGCCTGTTTTCTCGTGTTCTGATCTTTTGCCTGTGTATCTTGGATTAACCCTTTGCCTTGCTGTTTCGGACTGTGTTTGCACCTCGCCTGGACTATTGCTGATGTTATTGAATTACCCCTCTTGTCAAGCCCTTTGGATTATGTTCGCCGTTGATCGACCTATGCCTGTTTATCGGATTACTCTTGTGTCTTGCCCTCAATATACCTGTTGCCATTGTCTTACCCTCACTTGTTTCTGACTATTCTATGAATAAAGCTTTGCAAATGGATCCGCACGTCTCTCGTCCCTGTCGCCTCGTTACAACTAGGACCATTGCTTTTCACACTTTACATGTTACCCTTGGGAGATATCATCAAGAAACATGATTTTAGCTTTCACTGTAATGCTGATGATACTCAGCTCTATATTTCTTCGCAGCCCGATACAAATTTGCAAAACTAATGGAATGGATATAAAAAAACTGCATGACCAGTAATTTCCTACTGCTAAATTCTGAAAAAAACTGGTTTTAATTATTGGACCAAAAACCTCCGCATGTAATAACCTAAAACCGCTAATTCATGCGTTCATGACCTCAAGGTTAGATTATTGTAATGATTTATTGGGTGGTTGCTCTGCGCGCTAAATAAACATACTCCAGCTGGTGCAAAATGCAGCAGCTAGAGTTCTTACTAGAACCAGGAAGTACGACCATATTAGCCTGGTTCTGTCAACTCTGCACTGGCTCCCTATTAGAAAATGAATACATTTTAAAATCTTGCTAATTTCTTGACCTGAATGGTTTAGCTCCTCAATACTTGAGCAAGCTCATATCGCATTATAGTCCACTGCGATCTCAAAACTCTGGCCATTTGATAATACTATTACGTCCGCTATGGGTAAGACGCAATAAATGAATAAAAGGGAAGGAATAAAAAGGCTTCCAGCAAGCCGCCAGACCAAAAAAAGAACCAAAGAAAACACAAAGTATAAGGTAGCTTTATTGTACATGACCAAGGAAAATGCAGCCACCAATTGATAGGATTCATTAAGGGACCCACGGTCGAAACAAATAAATAACAAAAGCTAAATAATAAGTCTAAGTGACAAATTATTAAAAATAAATAGATATGAATAATAAAGTGGTATTTTTCATCAGAGAGACCCAAGGCCCAAAATAACAAACAAAACCAATCTAATAAAATAAAACAATATAAATAACCTGTCACAAAGAAAAATAAAATAAATACAATAAACCTAACCTATCTACTCTTAACCAAAAAAACATAGTAGAAATGAGATTTAAACAAAAGGGCAGGTCTCTCCTACATTACTACCACATTTCAAAAGAACCGAACAAAAATAAACACTAACAACACATCTTGGTCTGGCGGCTAACAGGGAGTCTAGACCAGTGCGACCGGCCCGAAGTCGCACCGCCGACTTCTGAAGAGCGGAAGTGGCGTTTTAAAAGGACTGCCAGCTGATCACACCAATTACCGCTGATAGATGGCAGCACTCCTAGTAAATCAGCAGCTATCTGAAACTCAAACAGAAAACATCCAACAGAACACAAATATTATGGAAACACAAAAAACATCATAACGTAACCATACCTAGAATATAAAAATCAACTGCGGGCCGCAGATCCTTTTCCTATTTAGCGACCAAACTCTGGAACAATCTACCTAGCGTTGTTCGGCTGGCAGACACACTCTGTTAGTTTAAATCTAGATTAAAGACCCATCTCTTTAACCTGGTATACACATAATATACTATTGTATTTCTATAATTCAAATCCGTTAAAGGATTGTTAGGCTGCAAGCTGGTGATGATTCTTATTCCGAGGTCACCGTAGCCATACGGATCCAGTTTGTATCCAGATCAGGGGCCTGTTCTTCGTACCTCGCTTAATATATCTGAGATGATTTGAAAGATGCCAGATCTTCCAATCGTGATAACTTGTAACGCTCTGCCTAATAAAAGGCAGGCTACACAAATAAATTTGTCCTGTTACCTCTTTAACCAGCTTGTTTGGATAAGTGATGACATAATAAATGCCACAAGAAACAAGATTGAATACCAACCCAAAGTGTATTACAAGAAAAATACACACAAAAAAACAATATATACAATATTTACAATAAATGAATGTGCCTGTGTGCGTACTGTCCTTTAAAGTCCAATGGTATGTGTGTGTCTGTGTGTGTGTGTGTATTTTCGGTTCGGCCTCACCGGTGCAGGATTTAGAGTCCGGTAGCACGTTGAGGAGCAGCGCTGTCCTATGACGAAATCCTGTACAAATAGTCCCACAAAACTTGACTATTCCACAAGGATAATTCCAAGAGTCACAGCAATTAACAGCAGACTGAAGAGACAATCGATCGTTCGGTGTATCCACAAATGAGCACATTGAGCGTTGCTGCTTGTATGCCGCTAACCGGCTTCTTTTATCGGAAGTGCAAAATCAGCTGATCCAGGTGACGCCACGGGGATTTCCCTGGTGCGTTGCGAGCGAACTCTCGCAAGAAGAAACAGGATCCACAACACTCGACGGGGCAATACAAACAAAGGGACATCAATAACAGCTCTGATACATCAACAATCAAATTAGCATTTTATCAACAGCTTTATAAATATCTCCCTCTTATGTGGCTGCTCTACATATAGGTAGATCCCCCCCAGTCAACGGTGACGGAGGTGAGAGTCCATATTAACCAAATAACCACATTCATCACATCTGTTTTAAGTGGGTTGCCCCAGTACACTGTAATTTACTGGCCCTGTTTTACTTTTTATTTCAGCTGGACCCTCCCACTTGGGTGCTAGCTTGGCGGAGAATTTGTTAGAGGAACTGGAAAAGTCACCTGGTTGAAACTGCACATTTTTTCTGTGGTAATTATAATACCTAGCTTGTTTGGCTTGGCTCATCCTCATTCTGTTTTTCACCTCCTCCGCCATGATGTTCTGTCGTTCCACCAGGGAATACGCAGCCTGATCAGGTAAAGGTGGTTGGTGAATTAGGCGTTCCAGTGGTCCCAGCACTTGCCTACCCAGCAAGAGCTCCGCAGGAGTCTTCCCCATGCTTTCCTGCTGGGCGGTGTTGATGGCATAGCGGAATTCTGTTAGCCACTGGTCCCAGGTTTGATGTTGTTGTCCAACATATGCAGCAATCATTGTTTTTACAGTCTGGTTGATTCTTTCTGTTAAGTTTGCTTGTGGGTGATAGCTTGTTGTTAGTCTCTGAACACAACCCCATGTCTTGCACAGATCGCCCAGAATGCTGGAGGTGAACTGGGGACCTTTCAGACAACAGGAACTTAGGGACTCCCCAACGAGTAAAAATCTCCTCCCGGAGGATTTTCACTATTTACTGGGTCTTGGCATCCCGAAGTGGAAACATCTCCACCCACTTCGTATAATAGTCCACAATGACAAGGAGGTAAGTGTTCTGTTTCTTACTGGTGGGGAATGGACCCATTAGATCAATCCCTAGAGTGTGTCCTGGCTCAGTGATCTGTGAACTTTGTAAAAGTCCAGATGGTTTTGTATTGCTGGGTATGTATTTCTGACATACCTCACAGCTTTTGATGTACTGCCAAACATCCCTCCTGACGGACGGCCACCATGCCAACTCCAGGATTTTCAGCAGTGTTTTTAGCTGTCCAAGATGGCCTCCTAGGGCATTATCATGGTAATAGTGCATGAAGTCAGTTCTCAGTGTCTGTGGTACCACCAGCTGATATTTTTCTCCTTTATTTTTCAAAGGAACTTTGCGGTACCACACCCCTTGGTGGTCTTCAAAGGTGATGGGCTGTTCTTTGGCTGATCGAGGTTGGATGTCAGACTGCAGGTGAGTGATTGTATGATCCAAACCTTGAGCTTTAGCAATTTCTTCCAATGAATGTGGTAAGGTAGATAAGTGATAAGAACTTATGGAAAGGCATGGGACAGCATGACTAGAAGGTGGCTCGCATGCCCTGGACAAGGCATCTGGACCCATGTTGAGGTAGCCTTTCCTGTGATGGACCTGAAAGTTGATTTGTTGCAGTTGGAGAGTCCAACGTGTGAGGCGTGAGGAGGTTTTGGGGCAGTTGAAGGCCCAGGCGAGTGCAGTATGATCCGTAAAGACATCAAACGGCCTCCCCTCCAGGTAATGCCTCCACTTTTCAACAGCCCAAACCACAGCTAGACATTCCTTTTCATATGTACTATAACTTCTTTCTGCCCCTGTTAAGGTCCGTGAAGCGTACTCTACTACCTTTTCTCCATCCTCGGCGTGTTGAGTGAGGATAGCACCCAGTCCTACATCACTTTGCGTCCGTGTGCACTTGAAAGGTTTTGTTGAAGTCAGGTTGGATGAGTACAGGTGAGTTTTGTAATGCTTGTTTACGTGCATTCATGCTATCTAGACATTCTAGAGTCCACTCCCACTTAACTCCTTTCTTTTTAAGGCGGTGCAATGGAGCAGCGATGTCCTCAAAGTGGGGTATGAACTTATGATACCACCCTGCCAAGCCCAGAAATCTTTGCAGAGCTTTAAGGTCCTGCAGTGGGGGGAACTCTGCAAAAGCCCGGGTCTTCTCTCGGTCAATCTCCACACCCCTCTCGGAGACTATATGGCCGAGGAACTTGAGCTGTCGTTTGAAGAAGTGGCATTTCTTCATATTCAGGGTCAGGTTAGCCTGGGTAAGTTTATGGAAGACAGTGTTGAGATGTTGAATGTGCTGCTCTAATGTCTTAGAATAGATGGTGATATCGTAGATGTAGACGAAACAGATCTTCCGCTTCCAGTCTGCCAGAACTCTCTCCATCAAGTGCTGGAAGGTGGCTGCAGAGTTTCTGAGACCATATGGCATAGATTTGAATTGAAATAGCCCTTTGGTGGTAATAAAAGCAGTCTTTTAGGATATATGTATCCACCATGCACTCTTGATCATGCCAGTGATACAGGAACTTTTGCAGGTCTCTGGATTGGTGAATCGTTCCATCTGCCATTATGAATCTCTGCGGGGCAGAGGAAATGACTGGTGGACTCTCAGTCTTCAGCTGTTTCTACAGGCTCTCCTGCATCAAGGTGTAAGTGCTTCCCATGTCTAAGACCACCTTCACCTCCTGTCCATTCACCCTTACAGGAACGACGAGGAGAGATGTGACTTGATGGGGTTATGCCAGGGTCAGTCCAGCCAGGTTTTTGCTGTTTGTCCGCTCTGCAAACTTCTTAGTTTTCTCTTTGCCACCTTGGGTACCAACTTTTTGCCAGTAGTCCTTCGCTCCCATGCAATCCCTTTCCACCTGTGACGAGAGGGGCGGGGCTGAGAGCCGTGGGAACGGAGCGAGGCCGGTGGAGGAAATGCTAATGTGCGACACCTGCGCCACTCACCGGTCTCGAGTCCCACGGGGGAGCTCTGGAAGGATAAAAGGAGGAGTGACAACAGTGTTGGACGAGAGAGGACCAGGCCTGGACTTTATTTTATGTTTTGGTTCTGTTTGTGCGCAACAGTCGTCCGCGAGGGGCTGTCGCGCTGTTTTGTGTTTATTTTATTATTAAAGTTTTCTTTGAGTGTTCGCCGGTTCCCGTCTCCTTCTTCCCGTAACTACGAACTGTGTTACACCACCATTGACCCAACCTTTACCAGCTGCTCCACGATGTTCACTGTCCCCCGTAGACTTGTCTTGACCCGTTTTTACTATTTTCTGGAAAAACAGTCATTACATTGTTTCTATCGTGTATGTTTGATGTTTTTCTAGAAATGTGTGAAAAAACTTTAACAAAAAACTTCCCTTTATCCCGTTTAATAACCATACTACGTTTCACATTTTAAAGTTTAAAGCACATAGTTTTTAACATTTTCAATGGCCCCACACACAAAAAACATTCCCAAACAGTCATAAATTCCTTTCGATCGCTGGGGTGGATAAACAGATGTCCAGTTAGACGGGTGGGGGGTGTCCAAACAGGTGTCCAGTTATGGTGGGAGGGAGGGGGGGATTTTTATGAGGGGGCAATAAATAAAATGTTGACACTTGGTGCACTACCATCTCTCTGTCATGGATTTTGAGGTGTGTTTAGGATCATTATCCATTTGTAGTAGCCATCCTCTTTTCAACTTCAGATTTTGTACAGATAGTGTTATGTTTGCTTCCAGAATTTGTTGGAATTTAATTGAATCCATTCTTCCCTCTACCCGTGAAATGTTCCCGTGCCATTGGCTGCAATACAACCCCAAAGCATGATCGATCCACCCCCATGCTTAACAGTTGGATTGGTGTTCTTTTCATGAAATTCTGTGCGCTTTGTTTTCCAAACATACCTTTTCTCATTGCTGCCAAAGAGTTCCATTTTAATCTCATCGGCCCACAGGACATTTTTTTCCAAAATGCATCAAGGCTTGTGTTCGGGGGTTCTGACTTGCTTTTCTAGCAATCCTACGATCAGTTCTCTCTGATATTTTTCTTGGTATTCCACACCTTATCTTGACCTATGTTAACTGCCATTTCTTAATTACATTCCGAACTGAGGAAATTGGTACCTGAAAACGCTTTTCTATCTTCATATAGCCTTCTCCTGCTTTGTGGGCATCAAACATTTTCAGAGTGCTAGGTAACTGCTTAGAGGAACCCATGGCTGCTGATTGTTGGGACAAGGTTAGAGGAGTCTGGGTATTTATAAAGCTTTGAAATCTGCATCACCTGGCCATCCTAATTTTGGCTGTGAACATGCCATGACCCTAACAGGCTAATTAAGGTCTGATACCTTGGTCAAAGTTATCTGAGAGCTCAAGTCTCCTGGGGTTCCCATTCTTTTGCAGGGTGCTGCTTTCCCCTCTTTCACTCTAAAATTGTAGAAAACAAAAACAATATTGTTTTTATATATACAAAGCGATATTGCTTAAAATATTGAGTGTTTCACGTTTAACTTTATGCCTTTTGGAGATCATTTCATCTTCCACTTGCTTAATTGTTCACATTAACAGAAATTTTGACCAGGGGTGCCCAAAGATTTGCATGCCACTATATGTGTGTGTATGTGTGTTCAGATGAAATTACAAAATTAATTAAAGCAAAGCCATTCATAATCTATGCCATCTAGGGTGAAGATAATTTTTTTTTATTAAGGTGTGGTGGTCATCTTACCCTACTTGAGTGATGCTAAAAGCAGGCTGGTGTAGGGGTAAACAGATCAAATTAGCTCAAAGGGAATTATTAATTAATTTAAAGGGGAATTTGAAATAATCTACTTTTTACGACCAAGCAATTGAATCGTCCAGTGCTCATTTGAACAGGCCGTAACTGTCGGCTCTGCAATGGATACTAATATCCGACATATAGTGAAAACACCATTCTTAGCACGGTAACAAGATCGGCAGATTAAAGCAATAAATTGATAAACATAACACAAGACACTTCTCTTTAAATATAAACGAGACTTTATTGACTAATCTAACACATACAACTAGCACCTAACACAAACACACACATTCATACGAGTTGCAGAAAAGAGGGAAAGTGAGGAAGAAAGAGTTTAAGAGAGTGAAATGATGTAATCCCAAGTTTTATAAGACCTAACTAAGTGAACCATCAATCAGTAATTCAACCCTTCTATCATTTCTAGGCAGGGTTATTAAATTAAAGCTATGCACCAGTTCAGCATGAGAGGCATTACTTAAATTTGTTGCGTCTCTTTGAATGGGGATTCCTTCTGTGGTGTCCGTTGTTGACGGGGTTCCCATGTGGGTTCACTGGTGGTCTGTTCGTCGCTGGCGTGATGTCTTGGGAAGCCAATCAGGTTGTGGTGTTGGCCAGTGGAGCGGAGTCTCGTGGTCAGTTAAAGTTTGAGGCTGGCAAAGACTATAGTCGTATAGACTGTGGCTTAGCGGCGAAGCTTAACTTAAACGAAAAGGAAGGAACTAAAGAAAAGAAATAGGTTAGATGGGATGTTGTCCGGTCTTAACCCATCTTAAGATGGGAGAGTCTGAGACCGAGTCTGAGTCTCAGTCTGGATTTGGTTCTCTGCCTCTTCTCTTCTGAGTATTGGGTTTTAAACTCAGCTGATTGTTCTGGCCCCAAGTGGAGCTCTGACCAATCAGGTATTGTATTTGATTCAGGGTGTGACTGTTTCTCCTCCTATTACTGTAAATCAGCATGCTATCTCTTAGTCACGTGGGCTCCAATTTTCCTGCTTTTAACTGGGTACAATTTAAACATGAATTTTTTAATGTGAATGTGATTCATTTTACACAGGTTTGATTAACATCGTGATTAAAGAAATGAAAGGAAGAGAAGAGAAATCTCACTCATACCAAACAAGATACACTTGCGATAAACCATTCAATAGTTAGAAATAATTTCATGCGTAATGCATGATGAAAGCCTAATGTTCACATATATGGGTTTCAGACATGATATTGAGTTATGCAATGAAATGACATTTGATTATAAGCCCTTTATCATCGTTTTGAGGATGATCTGATGCATTTTAATATTTAGTGAGAGTTTCTGGGTTTAGAGAGGAGTTGGTGCTTTAAGGCAAGGTCTATGTTATCTCTTTGTCTTGAGTGGGGAAGAATCACCAGGTGTTTAGCTCATGAATTTCTTTAAGTCACGCTGTGCTTTTGACCATTTGTTCTTGGTTTGAAACAACATAAATTTGACCAGTTATTCCTTGAGTTGAAAGGGTTTCTTTGTTTGAGGTTAATTAAATTGTGGGGGAAGTTTGTCATTCTCAGTCCAGATGGTGTCACATGACCTGGATTGGGGTCGTAAAGTGTTGCTTTGTAATTTGGCTCTCCAATTCTTATCAAATGATTCTGATCAAGTCATCTGTTGATTCAACCATTGGTGCCTGTGTGGCTCATCTCCTACACTGGAAGACAGCTGAGCATGTTCCATTTTTGGTTTTATTCATGTTTTGTGTAAAGAGACATTGATATTGGACTTCATAACACTTTATATGTTCTCTTGCACAATTACAGCAATTTTACACCAGGTAATTGCATTACAGAAGAATCCATTCTGAGATATTCATAAACCAGAAACAGTTGCACAACATATGTCCTAGAATACTATCTACAACATTTTTTAAGCCACAGTGCATAATGGGGATGTAACTATAAAGTAGAACATAGTGTTGCCTTGTAGTATCTTTTCCTGGTGCCTAAAAAGCATGCTACCCAGGATTACATGCAGAAAGAAATCAAACTGATCTCACAGTCTCAAGAGGAACATGCCATTGTTAAAATTTGACATGGATGGTTTCTATTTGGACATAAGACATGTAACAGTAACAAGAATATTTATATTTATATTTATGGGAAAACAGATGGAAACTGATTTCAAAATGTGGTTTTCCTGCTATGCTGATCACACTTTATTAATGTAAATTCAGAAGCTGACAAGAGCATGGTTAAAACCTCAAGAACAAATATACAGAAGATGAGACAAGACACACATACCAAAGTTCTGACTCTGAAGATCTTTGACAGTGTTTGCGATGCATCCATCTGTCAGGCTGATCTACGGGTTCTGAGAGTCTTCATGTTGCCGTTCCAGCATTCTTGCACAGCGCGGACATGTGGTCGAGTTATCATAGTAACAATCCCTGAGATAGACAGCCATATCACAATCAAGAACAAAAGCTAAACTTAATAGAACAGAACAGGTACATGAATGCAAGCGCTTCTAAACACAAGCTTGATTCCGTGCATTACTGCATTCTTTAATGTGCAGTTCCATTAAGCAGTACAAGTACACTGCTTGAATTACAAGAACCTTGAATTCTCAGCATTGCCACAAGTGGGATTTTCTCTTTAAGGTCAACTTCTGTCATGGCAAAGCAACAATGAAGAGAGCAAGTTAGGAAGAGTCAAATACATTTACTGTATATCAAGCGGGCATTTGCTATAACAAGGCACATACATATAAAGGTCTCTATTGCACTCTTATCAAGATTT
The DNA here is from genome assembly GCF_001515645.1 of Sinocyclocheilus grahami. Lineage (NCBI taxonomy): Eukaryota > Metazoa > Chordata > Actinopteri > Cypriniformes > Cyprinidae > Sinocyclocheilus > Sinocyclocheilus grahami. The sequence continues at coordinate 112,532 of NW_015505567.1, read as the reverse complement.
AATTACAGACATACACACATTATGTGTGAATAATGGGACTCCTTGCGCTTGCAATTATCCCTTAAAGGAATAGTTCACCCAAAATTAAAGTCATTAAGTCATTTACTCACCCTTGTGTTGTTTTAATGCCGTATGATCTTCTTTCTTTTTCGGAGCACAAAAGGAGTTTTTTTTTTAAAAATGTACCACGTCCACAGAGACCAACGGTCAAGGTCAGGATATTCATTAAATAATGTTTTTTTTTTAATTGTTTTTCACCAAACCCTATCGTATACCCCCAGAACATTAGGAATATATGGCATGTGTTGCATGGGACCATTCTGTGATACTTTTGCGTCTTTTTTGAAAAGACGCGAAATCGCTATTCTCTGAAACTATTCACTGCCATTATATGGACGAACACGCACAGGAGGTTTTTTATTTATTTATTTATTTCTGAAAAAGAAAGAAGGGCATACGACATTAGAACAACACAGTGGTGAGTAAATGATTAATTGATTTTCATTTTTGGGTGAACTTTAAAGAATTCCGTAAATTATGTGCTTTAGATTCCTTTTACTATTGACATATTTATATGTCATTTACAGTGGGTACGGAAAGTATTCAGACCCCCTTAAATTTTTCACTCTTTGTTATATTGCAGCCATTTGCTAAAATCATTTAAGTTAATTTTTTTTTCCTCAATGTACACACAGCACCCCATATTGACAGAAAAACACAGAATTGTTGACATTATATCCTTTACATGTAAATCCTATTTTAAAATAAAGTATAATTTCATCAATCAGATTATTTCTGATTATTGCACATTGCTGTAGTAATACAAGTCTGTTTTCTCATAACCATGAGAAAAAGATGTTATTCCCTTATCATGGGATCTCAAGGTTATGACTTCACATTCCATGGCCACAAGATAACGATGTGGTTATTTTGACAAAATTATTTTATGGCCTCAAAAAATATTTTGTGGCCAAGATATATTATCACATTCCCATTAGTTAATATAATGTGGTCACAACAACATTTTGCAAACCAAGCCTATCCCTTCCAAGGCCCCATAGCAATGCGTATGGCATGTGGCAATTGGTATTGTATCTGATGTGTTCAAAAACAAACCTGTGGAAAACAGCGAAGCAGTCATGACAGACAGAGGTGTGGCTGTCGAATGGGAAGAGAATGTCACCCTCTTTACACAATTCACACATGAAGCCTTTGGCCTGGCATTTCTGATGGCACAAAGAAAGAGAGAGTTAAGATTAAATCAGATGCTGGCATAGTAGCACACTCACACATAGCTGAACTAATTTTACATCAGAGGCTTCTCACTTTCAAGGGGTCATACCATGATCACATTAGACATATTATTCAGAGAATATATATATATATATATATATATATATATATATATA
>NW_015505567.1:59992-111017 GCF_001515645.1 Sinocyclocheilus grahami | reverse complement strand
ACACTTTCTTTACCAAAAAGTGCTGTTAGTCCTGTTACACATTTGTACTTTCATTACCAAAAAGTGTTGTTACCAATGTCCTGTTACACATTTGTATTTACACATACCATTCAGTGGGTTGTTACATATGTGTATTTACACAAACATTACAGCTGTATATACTATGTACCAATGTGTACTTACATAGTAACTAGATGTGTATGTAGTATGTAACCACAGTGTAAGTACTATTATTATGGCCACTTAATATAAAGTGGGACCATATATATATATATATATATATATATATATGTATGTTTGTGTATTTATATATACATAATAAATATACACAGTACACATACATATATTATGTAAATAAACACTTTTATTTTGGATGCGATTAATCGTTTGAAAGCACAAAAAAAAAAAAAAACAATCACTGAGTTGGAAAAAGGATTGTACCTTTGTGTCAGTATTTTGTTGAACCACCTTTGCTTTAATTACAGCTTTAATTGGGATATGTCTATAATATAACTTTGCACATCAAGACTTTGCAGAACTGCTCAAGTTCAGTTAAATTTGATGGTGACCATTTGTGGAATGCAGTCTTCAAGTCATTCCACAGATTTGCAATGGGGTTCAAGTCTGGGCTCTGACTTGACCATATAAGGCCATTCATCTTTTTCTCCTTCAACCACTGTCTAGTCAGTTTTGCTGTGAGCTTTGTGTCATTGTCATGTTGGAAGGTAAACCTTCTCACTCGTCTCTGTATTTTGCCACATCTATTTGGGGGGTGGGGTTATGCTTGTCATGTGACACACAGCAGCTACGATAGCACTATATAACTGATTTAGGCTTATGTTTTATTTCTTTTTCTTTTTATTGGAAATATTTCCAAACGTGTTAACTAGTCTATATCTGGAAATATCTCGATTCTCAAATATGTGTAAGTAAATGTGTTTTGCACCTTTATAGATTATGTTATTTGATCAATTGTGATGGGCAAAGTAGACTAATAGTGTAATCTATTAACTACACATACAAACCAGATGTTTTACTTAAGTACTAGATATGGGTGTCATGCCATAAAATATTTTTAATATGACTGACTTTGTATTTAATGTGAATTTAATAACAAGTTACTAAGAATTTAGTAAGTTACTAATTATAACACTTTCATTTTACAGAGGGCAAAGAACATTTTCATTCAGTCTAGCCAGAGGCACTCTCAAAAACTCCCATTAAAATCACTGAAGCTGTTTACACTGTGAAATGAATATCTTACATTCGTACACACATCTGCACTTTGTTGTTTCTGGTAAGAGCAAAACACCGCGTTTCAGCGATGACTTATCTGAACGTCTCTGATTGGCCATTGCATTCATAAGCTCAACAGAATCGTGTGTGATTGGTTATAATGCGCAGCACTGTAAAAGCGCGCCTGTCTCTGGCTCAGCACCAGCCAGCGAACACAGATTTGAATTTAGCAGCTGATGCTGTGCCGCACTGAACGATCTAATCACACCGGTACGATTGTATCAAATATAAAAATATTATTCGGCTATTTTTGTCTTTTGGAAGCTGCATTCAAAATGCACTTGGCTCATAAATCTGAGGGAGCACGTGCACTTTGAATGGGTATGACGCCTCTGATTACCACCTCCATGCTTTACTGTAAGAATGTTATTGGATCGTGTTATTTGAATAGTGAGCTGTATTGGATTTCCGCCAGACATATCGTTAGGGGTTGAGGCCAAATAATAAAATTTTAGTCTCCTCTGACCATAACATAACTTTTCCATGCGGCCTCAGACTCAAAGTGCGTTTTGGTAAAGCTCAGTCATGACTGCATATGGCCTTTCTTGAGGAGTGGCTTTTTTCTTGCAACCCTCCCATATAAGCCACATTTGTGGAGAATTAGTGAAATTGTTGTCACATGCACACAATGGCCACTCTTTGTCATAAATTCCTGCAACTGCTTCAGAGTTGCTGTAGGCCTCTTGGTAGCCTCTCTGACCAGTTTCCTCCTGGCTCTTTCATCCAGTTTGAATCCAGGGAGGGTCTGTGTTGTACCAAAAACCTTCCACTTCTTAATAATAGATTTCACTGTGCTTTTAGGAATTGATAAAGCCTTTGAATTTTTTTTGTATCCATCTCCTGACTAGTGCCTGTACACAACTTTACCCCGGAGATCTTTTGACAGTGCCTTGCCACCCATAGTTGATTGTTTGATTCAGTTGCACTACCAAGGACTGAAAAGCTCCAGGAAAGCTCTTTTCATGCTGAGCTAATCAAAATGACCAAGCTGATCACAGTTGAAAGTCAAATGGCTTTGTGTGTGTGATTTGAGTTTACAAGTCATTTTTTAGGAGGGAGGTGATCCTTTTCCCAACTCAGTGATTCTGTTTTTTTTTTTTTTCTGACATGTTGGTGTTATTTCTTTCACTAAGGATGTTACAAGTTGCACTGAGTAAATACAGCTGGAATACAGCTTCATTCCAGGCTGCAAAGCAACAAAATGTGATTATTTTAAAGGGGTGATTCTTTTCTATACCCACTGTGTATATATATACAGTATATACACACACACACTGTAGAAACAACCTTTCTACTTTAAGACTTTATCACTTACACGTCTTTCATTTTGATAAATCAGTTCAGGGTTTGTGTATGTTTTTTTTCTTCATTATCTGCATTTCTATACTCTATGCCCACAAACCTACCTCACAGTCCAGTTTAATATGTTTGGCAAAAGTTGTGTGAATTTCAGTGAGGGAACAGCTGAGACGCCCACTGGAGGAGTCAATCAGATCCTGTAGGCTGTACATTTCGTCATTCTCCACAAAGTGCTGGCGATCTTGAAGCTGTGACATTACAATTATACCATCTGTTATTTTAAAATCCACCATCTTTACCCTAATCCTACCTGAAAGATAACTTATTTAGAGTTCAAAAATTTAAATAGTTTATATGCAAGATCGCAGACACAACACATACATAGAAACTGTATTTCTTTAAGGTAATAAATTCCACCCGCAAAAAACATCAGCACCATGTAACCAGGTGCTTACATGCCTTGAATAGTAGCTGCAAGATTAAGATCCTTTACAGCTCAAAAAATAAACTGGCTAACTGCATAGAATTGTTCAGATATACTTGTTTTGATTTTTTGATTTTAAAATATACTCAATGTAATATTAATTAAAATTAAGTAATACATTTTACATAATTTAATAAAATATATAGTATATTTTCATTAGAGCCAATCAACAAAGTTTAAGCATCCTAACTGTGAAGTTTGGATGGGATTTTGTAGAGTTGCGACGATTTCAAGAGATTATTAATTTAACAGTAAACAGGTATAAAACTCTCTCAACACCAGTGCAGAACATAACCAATAATGATATGCTGTAACTTATGTGCCAAGTTAACTTGCTAATTTGGTTAATTTAATTTAATTAATCGACATTCAATTCATCAATCAATCAAATTGGGTAACAGGCACATTTGACTATGATTTAACCTTCAAATTTGCCATCTAGCTTAAACTTAACATGTAGTGCTGGCCTAATCGAAAATTCCCAGCAGTTTACCTTTTAGGGCTGCAAACATAGCAGGCGTGAAAAAGGTTACAAGATGCACCATAAAATTGATACCATACCAAAAATGTTATAACGCACTCCCTTCATCTATGCCTGTACACTTGTGACCTCATACAATATAGTAATATTTTTTTTATATATATATATAAAACAAAGCTTATTTAATATTAATAAGAAAATGTAATAATAATAAGTGGCTTGACCCATTGGATCAGTTCTTTTGAATCAGTCGAATTGTAATCAGACATTACCACCCAATGTGAGAGCTTTGGGCTGAAACAAGTGGTGCTCAGAAATGATGATTCTCAAGTAATTGTTATTGGAAATTCAGTTTGACACAATCTTACAGCATGACTAGCTTGATTACTCTCCCTTCAAGGTGCCTTCTGGAAGGTGATTTATTGCAGGGACAGTCACCATGAGAAAAACAACAACAACTAAACATGCTGTGCATTTTGAGCCACCAAAGCTTGCTGTAGTTCTCAAACAGTGATGGGTGAGGTAGTCTTTCAGTAACCTATAGGAGAACCTCCATGTATAGACTAATAAAGTTTGCTCATTTAAGAGAGGAGCACAGAGTCCTTGAGAAGGACAGTTATGTGGATGATATCTTTACATCCCTCAATGACCAGGAGAGACAGAACGAGATAATAAATGGACTTGAAGAGATTCTGAAAGCTGGTGGATTTGCACTCAAGTCATGGGTTCCGTCAGAGCAAAGTAGGAGGAAAGATGCTGGTGGTTCAGTGGGATCAGTCTCTCAAGGTAACGTAATTGTACTTCAGTGTTAATTTTGACAGCAAATTTTGATTTAGTTTTAGTCATAGTCTTTTGACTAAAATGCCATTTAGTTTTGGTCATATTTGAGTAATCTGAATTGTTTTTAGTTTTAGTCGACTAAATATCATAAGATTTTAGTCGACTAAATCTACAGTAAATTTAGTCTGCTAAAATCTAATGGGTTTAGTTACAGTGTATTTATTAAGCATTTCTCTAAAATTTCCAAACTCATTATATAGGTTTGATATTAAGGTTTTATCATGATAGACATCAATTTAACTGCGGTGACACACAACATGCCTTTATGTTGAAATTAAATAAAACCACTTCTCCTAAAGAACAAGAACATGCTCTTTTTTAATGAAATACCAATGGTTATATAGGCTAATTATGCATTCTTTATAGCAACTTGTTTACCATATTCTTCATTCTTTCAAGCAGACATATTTATTTCTATAAATAAATTTAGATGAATCTTTAGGGCTACTAAAGTTGTTCAGTCATGAGCAGTGCATGATTTTTTGTCTTTCTTTTGTTGCTTGATTAACATCAATGACTCTATATTAACTAAATTAGGCTGCTATCCCTTTAAAACCGAATGCACAGCTGCAATGGAAGCAATGTACTGATACACGTTCTCCCTACTGTTTATGTTCACTTAAGACGTAATCAACTGTTTACGTGAATACTCGTCAAAACGGACAATTCAACATCATTTTGTGTGTAATTCTCCGTTCATGCGACGCGAAAGAGTACTCGCGCGCTGTGAGACGCGCTTTTTGTGTGTGTATGCGTCAGTGTCTGCGCTCAGAAAACCAGACCGAATTGAGTTCCCTTTCAAGGGAACTTCGAACTGGGTCCTCTAGGGGTCGCTATGGGGAATGCCTCATCGTGACCTGTGTCTGAAGCATACATTCAAAAAACACCAACAACATGTTGGCCGACGACAGCCCATGACGTCACTACCGGTGCGACTATAGTATAAATAGGCGCCGAGAGAACACATCATTCTCTTCTTCGTCTTCATTGACTGTTTTGTTTGAAGCGTGCATTCCGTGGTAAGAGCGATCTTTCTTTCTTCATTATGGCGAGCACTAGCAAGACGTTTAGAAGATGTGTGCATCCCTGTCGTCGTTATTTGACACCTGATGACACACATGATCTTTGCATCTTTTGTTTGGGCAAAGAGCACGCACGCGATGTCCTCGAGGGGGCAATCTGCATTAACTGTGAGCGTTTTTTGATGAAAAAGCTCCGCTTTCGTTTGTCTCTCTTTTCGAGGAGAGATGGTTCAGGACCAGCCGCTGCTGAGGCACGGAGGAGAATGAGCTTGTGGGGATCGCAGGCAGATCTGGCCGATGAGTTTAAAAAGGGGCTTTCCCTCTCGCGCTCGTCGGCTGTGGACGAGAGTGAGCCGCTGGAGGATGATGTTATTTCCCTAATATCGTCTGAGCCAGGGGCCAGTGCTCTGCTGGGTTTAGCCCAGGAAGAGCAGGAGATGTCTGAGGAGGGCGAAGAAGCTGAGGCTAAGCCCTCCCAATCCTCCTGCCCTGCGTATGATGAGCTATTGGAGGTTATGGATCGCGCCACGGCGAGGCTTGACTTGCCATGGAAGCGGGCCAAGAAAGTGACGTCGCGAGGTATTCTCGATGAGCGTTATCTTTCTGACCATAGCCCTCCAGCTCAGGTGAGCCTTCCTTGAGAAGATGTCCCCTGTAGAAGAGACGCTGGCTAGCTATCTCTCTATGGGTGAGACATCCTCTCTTAAGACTCCCTCCTAAGCCCCTTCAGGATACAACTCGCTTAAATGGCAGGGCATATGCAGCAGCAGGTCAGGCTGTCGCTTCGTTGCACACGATGGCGGTGCTTCAGGCGTATCAGGCTGATCTACTGAAAGACCTGGATAAAGGCGAGGCCCTTTCTCCCGATGAGGTAGCGGAGTTGCGACACACCACAGATCTCGCTCTCCATGCTACCAAGCAGGCCACCTCTGCTATGGGCAGGTCCATGGCGGCTATGGTGGTAACCGAGAGACATCTGTGGGTGAACCTGGCAGATATCGGGAAGAAAGAGAGGGGCTTTCTTCTTGATGCTCCGGTTTTGCCTTCCGAACTTTTCAGTACCTCCGTCGAGACGGGGGTTGAGAAGTTCAGGGAGGCGAAGGCGCGCTCAGCGGCCTTCAAAACCTTCATTCCACGAAGGTCCAGGTCTGAGCCCGAACAACCCAGGGGTCTCAGTCTGAGGATCAGAGACGAGTACAGAAGGCTAGTGTCTCGGCTCGCGCTCCTCCCCCGCCTGTGGGTAGGAGGAATCACGGGTCAAAGGGAGGTAGGCAAGACCTAAGGGATGTGATCCAGACGAGGCGTCAGGGCTTTCATCCGGATCAGAGTGATACTTGAGTATCTACTCATTTCCCTCGGGGGGGTTTAGGTAGGAACCGAGGTTAGGTAGGAACTTCCTGCATTACAGTCTCCTATGCTGGACTTATGATGTTTCGGTTGGTTCTATGGCTTCATAGTAACCACCTTACTGATGGTCTGGACTAGAGGCTTCTTTGGGTCGCTTCTTGAACGGGGCTCCTGCGCGGGAACCATCCATTTTTATAAAAATATATATTTAATACACTGGTGGTTGTGTGTATTCCATCTGCGAGCTTTCTTTGCAGTGTTTTCCGGGACCTGTGTGTTTCTGTCCTTTTCTAGGGTAGGTCCTTGGTGAGCACCCCCTCTGCTGGATTCAGAAACCGGGTTGCAGTGATTACCTCACTCGTCGATGTTGTATCCAGTCGGTATGATAGCCCTGGTTCCGGCTTCATGCTTCCTGGATCATGCGGCCAGATCACAGGCTTCTGCGTCAGCCTTCTTGATCATCAGGCCCCCGGCACGGCACTGCAAAATTTCCTGGACGTCCAGGCTGGGCTTATGCTTTCAGGCTGCCCTGTCTAATACGCCGTATCTAGGTCGCCCTGAGGGCTTGCAGTATGCTTACCCTTCTGATTTCTAACTAACATGCTGTAGGTCGAGCCCCCTCTCGACTGAGAGCTGGATGTGTTACTCCCTCAGCTAGGTAACTTACTGCTAGCCATTCCAGCATTTTACCATAAATCGAGCTGATGGCTTCTCGAACATTTCCATCTATGGGCTGCTCTTTCAAAGTGCCACGAGAGCCCCTTAGGACGGTATCTTTAAAATCCATGTTATGGTAAGTGTGCACGTGAAGTCTTTGTACACTTTCTAAAATCCACACTGTGGTAAGTTCGCATGCTAGTACTTTGCGTTCTTTCTAAAATCCTGTATGGTGAGGGTTACGCGCGGCAGCTTCATGCCCTTTCTTGAGTTGGTTAAAGCCCCGGTTCCACCTTGGGCACCACTCCACCTATGTATCCTCTGGATACCTACTTTAACAGGGTGTTGCTACTAGGGGTCTGTTGAGACAGTTCCTTCAGCAAGCTCATGCAGAGCAAGCGGTAGCCCCTGTGTGACAGGCCAAGACTTAGTATGATGCTAGGCTCTTGGTTGTATCCCCTTAAAGGAATTTATTCCTGATTCCAAGCCTTGAGCTCTACCCCGGGCCCTGGAGTCTGGCCCTAACAGGTAAGTTTTTTGGGGTATGTAGCCTAGGCCTTTGGCCGTAGGGGATAATGTCACGGACAGCCGTCTAACGTCATAGGGGCAACTCCCATAGCTATGGTAGAGTTGGTACTTAGTGCTCGCCATAGGTTTCAGGCATGCACTCCCCTCAGCATGGTGGCGTGGGTATACTGTTCCCCATAGCGACCCTTAGAGGACGCAGTTCAAAGTTCCCTTGAAAGGGAACGTCTCAGGTTACTTATGTAACCATGGTTCCCTGAGTAGGGAACGAGACACTGCGTCCTTTAGGTTTCCTGCCATGCTTCGAATGCAAGCTTCAAACGAAGAAGTGAATGACGTGTTCTCCCGTCTCCTATTTACACTATAGTCGCACCGGTAGTGACGTCATAGGCTGTCGCCGGCCAACATGTTTTGTTGGTGTTTTTTGAATGTATGCTTCAGACACGGGTTACGACGAGGCGTTTCCCATTGTGACCCTTAGAGGACACAGTGTCTCGTTCCCTACTCAGGGAACCATGGTTACGTAAGTAACATGTCTGCTCTTCTCTTACTCCCACATATTGACATTTTTTTACGTTTTATGCGACGTGCAGCAAGTGTATGTTAACTTATGTCCCACCGGTTCATATGTACGCATCTAACCTCCGAACCACGCAGCAGATTCATTCTGAATGAATCTCTTGCCAAATCGTCCCTATATAACATTTTCATCTCGTTTTTATTCATTGACGAAAATGTCAATAGATTTATGTCATAGTTTTTGTCATTTAGTTAGTTATCGTCTCGTTGTCGTTGGTGAAAAATCTTTTTGTTGATGAAAATTATTTGTCAACAAAATTAACACTGTTGTACTCCCAAACTAGATAAGAGAGGACAACAACAAGGCTTAAAGAAAACGGGAGATTAACCCAAAAGACATGGAAAACCACTTTCTGAAAATCTCAAGTCTCACACCCGCTGGCAGGAAAGGAAATCCATGGAGGATCACATTCTCAGATGTGACAAAATTTATGGAACTGTATTCTGCCTAAGATGGGACACAGATCAGGAAATAGACGACAGATTAGTCGACTCCAAGGCCAAGTTGACACCACTGGACCAGAAGGGAGATACTGTAAAGGCTGACCTCTGTGGCGCAGTTTTCGCTGTATAGCTCAGGAAGTACATTGAGAAGCATGGGCAGATGAAAGTTAAGCAGTGGTTCCACCTGGTAGACAGTCAAAACTTGCTGGGGGCCATTGGCAATGGTGCCCAGCATGGAACCATGGGTAATTAAAGGTTAAAGACTAGCCAAGATGCTAGTAGAAAGCTGCATGATCTGCAAAAAGACAAGGGCAAAAAGACTGTCACCTTCCACCTGAGAAAGGGCAGGGCCAGTTGCACCCTTCAAATTCACAACCTTAGAAATGTTTTGCCTTTACGAAGTAAAGGATGAAGAGAGGAAAGGACTGGGGAACTGTTTACTGCTCAATGGCATCCAGAACTATGCACACTGACATTGTGAGTGACCCGTCTGCTGAAGGCTTCTTACTAGCCTACCAGAGATTCACGGTCCTTAGGGGTCATCCAAGAAAATTCTTGGACCCATGCTCAAATTTCATTGGAGCTTCTTACAAAAGTCTACAAGTTCCTGGATAAGTTGGAGAAATCTAAGCTGGAGGGAGAGGCTGCTCTAAGCATGGTACTAAATGGTCTTGGAAAAAACATCCCGCAAACTCTCCTCATAGCAATGGCTGCTGTTTGTAAATTAAAGCGATGGCATTTTCACATTGGGGGAGATCCAAACCTTCTTCTACATGATGGTCAACCTAGTAAATGAGAGACCTAGGTGACTTTTGTAGGCTACAAAAGATTAAAAATCATTCAGGGCGAAGTTAAATTCTGGATGAAATTCTGAATGAAATTGTCAGTTAGCAGGCCCAAACCAGGAGCAAGCTGCACACAAAGGAACGGAAGGTTGCTGTTTGACACATGGTCTGGTTAGCTGACCAAAATGAAGAAGTCAATACAAGTTGGCCAGAGCAATCAAAGTCAATTCTGATCACAAAGGTATTGTCAGAGACATAGAAGGTAGAGTTCTATGTATCTGACATTGAACCCAGCTGCCCAGTCTCAAATATAAGACCAGACCAAACAGGCTGATGTAGAGATCTTCACGGGTCCACAAATTCATGCCTGAACCCAAAGAGACCCAGAAATGTGCTATCCGGAAACACCCAGACCCATCTACTATTTCAAATTTGGACCCGTGCAGAAGCCAAAAATGTACTAGCCGGAACCAGCCCGGACCCGGCCAGGAGACACAGACATGTTGGACCAGATCGGCACAGATTCCACAAATAATTGCTATTAACAAGTTAAGTTGTGAAAATGAAACTTTGTTTCTTACTTAATGTTAGGTTAATAGCCTTCTCCCCTGCACATGACCGTGATCCTCAGATTGATGGCTGGTCCACAAAAACAAATGAGACAAACTTTTTTTCTTTTTTGAAATAAGACTATTCCTGAAATTAGACAATTCCTGCATGGTAAAATTGTAAAGAATAAGTAAAAAGTAACTGGTGGATGAGCACTGATCTTCCAGTTGAGCACTTCTATTCTATGGCGAATGCAAGAGCTGTCAATCTGAGAGCTCAATCCAATCCAAAGGTGCTCCCACTGTAAAACAATCCCCAACTGGTCTTTATCAGAATCAGAATGAGCTTTATTGCCAGGTATGTTTACACATACGAGGAATTTGTTTTTGTGACAGAAGCTTCCACAGTGTAACAGAATGACAGTGACAGAACAAAAAACACAGATAATAAAAATAAATAAAAAATAGAACAAGTAAATAAGGAATAAAAATATACAAATCGACATTTACTCATCATCCCTACCCACTATACCCACCCAACCATACCTGAGATCCAGTTTCTATTGGTTGAACTCCCCGATGTTTTCAAATAACATTTGAAAACACTGCATCATCATTGCGACGCAATCAGATCCGAGATGTCCTATAGGTTTAGCAAAACAGCACGTAATGCTACTCTATGAGGATTATTTCAAGATCTATGCATCGTGTTATGTTGTGTTTGGTCTCATTGGAACCAAGAACAGCTGCTCTAAATAAATGTATGTGATCTACTGTGGATATGTTTGGTGAAGCTAACTTCTAACTGTTTGGTGAAACTAACCTTAACTCCACCCACTCTGCTACTGACGGCCGAGGTAGCGCTTGAGTATTTTTTTCAGCTTACTTCTACCAAAAAAGACAGAGAAGGTCCTGCCTGATAATGCAATTATCAGAATATTCAGAATACGCAATTTATGTTCAGTGGATACTCTCCAAAATGGCGCTAGGGTGATGCGGAGGATACAAATTGTTGAATAAAGTCTATTTTTTTTTTTAATTTGCGCTCAAATAGTATTCTCGTAGCTTCGTAAAATTACGGTTGAACCCCTGATGTTACATGGATTATTTTACCGATCTCCTTGCTATGTTTCTGGACTTTGGTCGTGTAAGGACCCTTGCTGTCTACGCGAGGGTCAGAGAGCTCTCCGATTCCTTCAAAAATATCTTAATTTGTGTTCCGAAGATGAACGGAGGTCTTACAGGTTTGGAACGACATGAGGGTGAGTAAATAATGACAATTTTCATTTTTGGGTGAACTATCCCTTTAAGGTTCACCACATTAACATTGTCTGATTTAGGTGGGTTGCCCCAACGAACTGTGTAATTTATTGGCCCCATTGACACCATTTTTTATTATTTCTGCTGGTCCCTTCCACTTGGGCACTAGCTTGGCAGAGTATTTGTTCGGGGCAGACGAGAGTGGATGAGTCCTCATCCAGATGAGGTCACCCGGTTGAAACTGTGCATCTTTCTTCCGGTAGTTATAATACCTCGCTTGTCTGGCTTTTTGTGAATTAATCTTTCCAGGGGTCCCTGAAGTTGATGGCCCAGCATCAATTCTGCAGAAGTTTTGCCAGTGGTCTCTTGATATGCGGAGTTGATAGCGAAGCGGAACTCAGGTAACCAGTGATCCCATAATTACATTTACATTTACATTTAGTCATTTAGCAGACGCTTTTATCCAAAGCGACTTACAATTGGGGGATACATAAAGCGATTCTTCTTAAAGAGGCAAACAGACACAGGAAGTGGTTGTAATACCAAGTTCTTAGACATTGTTCAAATAAGTACAAGCTAGAAAGAGAAGGAATAAATATTTTTTATTTTTATGATGAAGTCAAATAGCTTCGAAAGAGATGAGTTTTCAGCTGTCGCTTGAAAATTGTCAGGGATTCAGCATTCCTGATAGGGGTGGGAAGATCGTTCCACCAGCCAGGAGTGATGAACAAGAATGTTCTGGAAAGTGATTTTGAGCCTCTCTGTGATGGTACCACGAGGCGTCGCTCACTAGCGGATCTCAGACTTCTGAAGGGGATGTAGATTCGTAGTAGTGAGTGGAAGTAGGCGGGTGCTGAGTCTGTGGCTGTTCTATATGCAAGCATCAATGTCTTGAACTTGATTCGAGCCGCAACCGGTAGCCAGTGCAAGGAGATAATTGATGGTATTGCCCCACATATGATGCAAACATAGTTTTTAATGTCCTGTTTATTCTCTCTGTCAGATTTGTTTGCGGATGATAACTCGTGGTGAGTTTCTGGATGCTTCCCCATGTCTTACATAGTTCAGACAGCAGACTGGAAGTAAATTGAGATCCCCGGTCAGACACAAGATACTTCGGGACCCCCCATCGGGTGAAAATGTCATCTCTGGGTATCCTTACAATTTTTTGTGTTTTACTATCATGCAGGGGGAACAATTCTACCCATTTAGAGTAGCAATCCACTATTACTTGCAGGTAGGTTTTTCTTTTCTTGCAGCATGGGAAAGGTCCCATAAGGTCCACCCCCATTATTTGAGCAGGTTCTGAGACTTGAAACCCCACTGGGTTTAAAATTGTCGTGTTTGTATTTTATACAGATTTCACATCCTTTGACGTAACTCCAGACATCAGCACGCACTGTCGGCCACCAAGCCACCACTAACTCTTCGAAGGTAATTTGCTGGTCTTTTACTTTCCTGGAGTGCTTTGAGGTCTCTGGGTGGAGGATATTGAACAACAGCTTTGTTTTTTTTCAGCGTCCACTTCGACTCCTCTTTCGGAGACAATGACACAATTTTAGTTTTAGAATGAATTCATTCCGATTGATGAATCTGAATGTAGTGTTTACATGAACACTAAAGAAAGGGATCAGGTTGATGTGCGTGTTTATAAGTCACAGCTTCAAATCGGAATTGATTTTTTTTTACATGCGCACACTGCACAAATATAGAGTTTCTCACTGTTTGCACATAATAACCACTCTCCTACACAGTTTATTTATTTGTTTTTAACAGCAGAATTAATATTTATTAATTTATGGATAAATATACATATAAACCGCTGTGCCGTGCTGCTCATATTTATCACACAGTAAAAATGCCCCTACCCGCGCCCAAAACGAGTTGCCTGTGGATGAGAATGCAAAACAAGGACTGGTGGTAGTTTGTCCTGCTCCACTTCACAGTTGCCGAGTGAAAGGAGAGTTTTATAATGACAGGACACGCATTTATACAACACTTTATTCAACAGAAAGAACCGCTCGTTCTGAGCGTCATACGTCATTACACTATTTCTGCATCATTGCACATGTGCAGTTCTTTCAGTTTCGGGGTTCAATCCGATCGAGTGTTTACATGCACTCTCAATCGTATTAGAAAAGGAATAAACCACCCCCTTCAATTCGATCGAAATTTTATTCTGATCGAGCTCAATCGGATCGATTAAGGTGTTTTTATGAAGGTTTTTCAGTCCGACTGAGCTGTCAATCTGATTACAAATGGATTATTTGGTTGCATGTAAACGTAGCCAATGTGTCCCAAGAATTTTACAGATGTGGCCTTTAAGAACGCGTATTTTTTCACGCGGCAGCCTGCAATTCGCCACACGTGATCACGGAGCTCCCTGCAGGCGCTTTTTTCAGATTTTTTTAAAACATTGTTGTGCTTCACACAATATCCACCAGGTGGAACAAGGACCAACTGTAGTTAAACACCATGGCCAGCTCTGGGGTGCGTTTCCTAAAAGCATCGTTAGCCAACTATGGTCGCAAGTTCCGTTGTTACTAGGGCTGGGTACCGTAACCCTGTACCAATATGGCACCGGTACCTATGTAACCGGTATGTACTAGAACCGAATCCGAGCGCAGATTTCGGTGCCATGCCTGAGTGATTCTTTGATGCCTCAAATACGGGCATCCATATTTCAACTCCATAGCAGAGGCATGAATGTACCGGCCCTCGCGGCCAAAAAACAGACCGACCCACCGGGAATCCTTCTGGTGCTCCCGATTAGCCAATCTGGGCCTGCCCCAAACCCTCTCATCTCCCATTAATAGACCATCTGTAGCAATAACTTACTACGATTGGTGAGAGCCAGGGCTTAAAAAAAAAAACAAAAAAAACAGTTTAAAAAAGCTTAAAAACTGTTCTTGCGTTCCTTCTGTACTATTACCATTCCGAAACCGGTTTCTGTAGAATAATTATAGGTTAATAACATTATTTTTTACAACTCTTTTTGTCTATAATAATAATAATAATAATAATAATAATAATAAATGTACTTTCCTCAAAAAAAAAAAAAACTATTGGAGTCTTAGTCTGGTATTTTGCGTCTAATCATGGCCAATACAGCATCTTTTTTTATAACAAGATTTTGGCCAAATGTATTATATGAACGGAAAAACTTTTAATTCAATTAAAGTATTTTCTTAAGATATTTACAATGTTTACTGCATGGTCAAAAATGTTGCTACTTGTATAAAACTTAGTTTTGAGAGGAAAAACAGATCATGTAGGCTTTATGTCACATTTTATTAATACATTCAGAAATAATGTAGGCTAAAATACCAGTGAATAAAGCAAAATGTTTAGAAAATTATAAACATTATAAAAATAGCTATAGGCTATAGTTCCCTTCTAAAATATAAGTTAACAGCACAGTGAGGTGGTGAACAAGTTGTACTGTGAACTATTTAAATTGAGCAGTGTAACGTTTTATATGTTTCTTTAACTGTATTTTATTTTGATAATGAACAGGTTGCGATGTCAAGTTAGCAAAATATGTTGAATGTGCTTGAGGCGCCGGCGTGATCACTGTATTTTTTTCCTCTTCTGAGGAAACTGTTACCCCATAATTTATGGTCATACAGACAGAAGCAAAACATAATTCAAAACTGTAAAGCTTTTGCAAAATAAAGAAAACAAGCAGGATGCCGCTTAATTTCTGCAGTCTCGCATCCTTTCTGTAGGGACATCTTTTCACAATGTCTTTTTCTTTCATTTTTTTAAATCTGTAAATGATTTAAGTGAAGTATATTTAGTGTATAGGCCTAAATATCCTTACCACATTAAGCTACGTTTTAGATCATGATTTTAGATATCCACAACGTAGGCTATAGCAGAGCATAATAAAAATAAGGCTGTAGAGTAATACTTTTTAAATGATTTTTCAGTGATCAAACTGTCATGATAAACACGTGATAATACTATTGATAACATAATTATGAATATATTATTGGCCTTCGCGTAGTACACGCAATAAATTCAATAGACTACAGCTCGCCATGATTAATGTTCTCCGCCACTTCAGTTCAGTACGTTACATGACTGCCCCCTACTGATCATGTATTTCCTATGTTAGAGCATTCCCTGTGGCCCTGCATAATACACCGTGGTCACGTGTGATCCCTTTCCTCTGCGCACGCATTCTCAGTGGCCAGATCTGCAGCTGTCTTTTAAAGAAGTGGCACTTTTTCATGTTGAGGGTGAGCTTGGCCTGGGTTAGTATTTGTAATATCATGTTTATATGTGATGTGTTTTCCGATAATGATCTGCGAAAGACAATTATATTGTCAATGTATACAAAGCAAAATTGTCCCCTAAGTTCTGCCAAAACCTTCTCCATCAGCCTCTGGAACGTGGCCACTGAATTCCTGAGCCCAAATGGCATAGACCAGAATTGATATAGCCCCTTGGTGGTAATAAAGGCGGTCTTGTCTTTGCTGCTCTCCTCCATCTCCACCTGCCAATAGCCTGACTGGAGATCTAGGGTGCTAAACCGCACACCTCCTTCCATGAACTCCAAAATATCATGTACAAGAGACATGGGGTAAGTGTCTGGCACTGTCTTGCTGTTAAGTTTTCTGTAGTCTACACAAAATCTGTATGAGCCATCTGGTTTAGGAACCTGCACGACTGGTGATGCCCAAGGGGAACAAGAGGGCTCGATGATGTGGTCCTCGAGCATTTTGTCTACGTGTTCCTCAATTATCTTCTTCTTGAAGGGGGAACATGGTAAGCACAAGATTTAATGGGTACTTCATCTGACAAAATGATTTTGTGTTTTTCCACATCAGTCTTTTTGAGGTTTCAGGTTTTGAGGTTTAGGGGAAATGGGTGGTGTCTCCCAGGTTGGAGGTAAGGCATAGTAGAGATGGTTGTTTGCCCCGTCAATCTGAAGTCATCTGGGTGTTTTTGGAGAAAGGATAGTACATGCAACCTCCTTCTGCCTCCAGGCCATATCTGTTCTGAGCGAGTTTCAAAATTGCTCCAGCAGACATCAGAAAGTCCAGGCCAGCCCAAAGCGGAAATGCTAAGTGAGCACCTTTCATTATGAAGGTATTTAAGTTGCATACCTTATTGTGCCATTTATAACTGATATCTCTCTGGCCTATATTTTGGTGAACTTTTCCATCAACCATGATGAACTTTTGGGGAGGGTCTGAAGGTCTTGTTGTGGCTTCACCTCTTAACTGTCTCCACAGGGTTTCCTGTGTTTCCTTCGACCACCCCCTTCATTTCTTTGTCTTGCGTCACTGTGTGTGGTTGGGCTATGGATAAGCCAGCAAGATGTTTGGAGGTATTTCTTTCAGGTGGGTTTTTATCTGCCCTTTCCCTTGTATTTTGTATTTTGACTGCCAACTTTCTGCCAATAATCCTTCACCCCCATAAAGTCCTTCTCCACCATTGAACCCACTTTCACCAACTGTTCTACTGTTTTTACCATCCCTCTTAGGCAGCCTGCCACCCTGGGGTTGATATTATTAAGGATGCGTCTCACCATCTTGTCCTCGGAAATATCAGGTTTCCACTTTAGGCAGAGGGCCCGATAGTCGTAGGCAAAGTCTCTCAGGCGCTGTTTTGGCTGCTGTACCATCGCCCTCAATTTGTCTTCGACCTCCGTGAGGTAATCCTCTGGTAAAAAAGCAGCCATGAATGGCTTCTTGAACGACCGCCAATCGGTTATCTTCCTCTTTTCAGCCTTCCACCAGCTCAAAGCAGGACCACACTGATGTCGACCAGGGAGACATCAGACGTAATGTTAGTAGGTTCAGTTGTCGTAGCTTTTTTTATCTGACTTTCCCATTTTGCTTCTCTCCTCAGGAAACAATCTGTAACGGCCTTCTCCAGCTTCTCCAGATTTTTCTGGAAATACTCTTCCAACTCTGCCAAGCCAGCATCCACAGCCTGCCTGAAATTGGCCTCCCGAATTAAGGCGCTTTCAACTGATTGTTTAAAATCATTTTCCCCAGCCTGTACTTTTGTGCTAAGGACCAATAAATCCACTTTTAATGTATCAATATCTGCTTGCATTGTTTGTATAACATTACATGGACCAAACAGCTAGTCATCATCATCAGTTTTATCCTCAGTGTCAGAAATGTAAAGGGAACTTAGCATAGATGTTACTTCTGCTGTAGGGTTATGTCATGTTACAAACGGGCCTGCAGTAAAGTCTACATCAGGCTAGGGGTGTGCGATATATATCGTCTGCGATAATATCGTAATTGTTGTTTTAACGATGTGCGATTTGACATTATCGAGTATTTTGCAAAAACCTTTCAAAACATCCCTATAGAGCGCACGCATACATTACGTGAAGTCTAGACTAGTACGTGTGCGCATTTAGTGTCTTTTCTTTCACTGCATGATTCAGTCTATTAAAATGCATTTAGAACGATCACAAATTCAAGACATGGCAGAAAATTTATATATTTATACCACGTCATATAGTTATTCAATTTCACACGAAGAGTGCGGTTTTTCTCCAAAAAATACCATGATTACAAATGTGACACTGAATTCAATAAACAATAAGTTAATTAAGAGACTTACGTTTTAGACACCATATTGCTTGTTTTTGCTCTATTTCGCCAACAAAAATCATCCCGAATACAGCCACAGTGCTGTTTTGTGTCTCTGAGCAACATGACGGTGTTTCGTTCTTGAATGAATCAAACGTTTAAATGATTTGGTTCAATCGCAATGACTCACTTATTAAGAGGGATTTGCTGCCACCTGCTAGTGGTTTTATTTTCACAATTCGGCTTTTTCTTTTTTTTTATAGATTTTTTTCATGTTTTAAATCATTTCAAATATCAGTATTCAACGTTTTATTTTTAATGTATCAAAACATTATTTATGCATTTGTAATTGCAGGTTAAATGCATTCATGTCTTGCATTAAACAAAATACATGTGTGTAAATGCATCTAAATGCCACTTCAGATGCAGCTTCTGTGTTGATTTCATTTGCTTGGTAACAGCCCAAATGTCTTATTATTCTAATTCTTTGATTAAATGTAAGAATTTGACTCAAAAGATAATGGACACGTCTAGAAAAAATGGCTTTATAGAGGTAAAAATGCCCATAAAATGTAAAAATCTGTTTAAACTTATTGGAAAAGATTAATTTCTATCAGTATGAGCTGACCACCACACAGAATATGAAGAATATTAAAAACATTATGAGTCAGCTGTGTTCGGCAGTCCTTAAGGTACCAGCACAATAACACACTCAGCAAAATATCGTCTAATTATCGTCATCGATAAAATCCAATAAAATAGAGATATAATTTATTGTCAATATCGCACACCCCTATTATGAAGTCATATTAGCAAATTGAGGGTCAGTAAATAACAGAAATCTCATTTTGGGTGAACTAGCCCTTTAAAAGAAGATGCACATGGTTTTCAAGAGTCTTCAACCGTAATATCAACAGTAAAACCAATTATGCACAATTTGCAGATGCACTTTTCAAGAATTGACTGAGAAAACGGGAAGCACCACTTGTTAGCCACAAACATTAAAACATTATATTCCCGGAATTGCACTGCTTGCTAAAGTAGAGTAAAAATTAAGCCGTCTGAAAGAACGAAAAAAACATTTGCCGTATTTGAACCTGAAGCCAAGGCTGTTATAACTAATTAAAATAACCTTTAGTCTCTGTGCTTGAAATGCCAAATGAAACCCCTCAAAGCCATTTTCTAGCATGAGTCTGACTGGCATTTCAAAAATAATTCCACAACCACGGGCCTGAAAAAAACCATTCACAAAAAAAAAAAACTTCTTACTTCCTGTCCATTCTAGCAGAAATATGGCTCAAGATCTGAGAAACACGGCGAGAGGAAAAGCAGGATTAGTGGTATTGAGCTGTTAGATGTCATCAAAGCTTCAACAAAAGTGCTGAGTGAATTCAAGGCACGTCTTTTTAGAAACGTCTCTCATGAAGGACTGCTGTTCATTATCTCGCTCCCGGCAAGAACGTCTCTGACCTTCTGCTGCCAGCGCTGGAGCTTCTCATCTCTTTGTGTTCTATCATGCCACTAAAGAGAGATCTGCTCCTTAAAGCTGCTGTCAAGATACTCTGACTAACCGACAACAGATGACACATCCACTGTGAAAACATCACAAAGACATGAATAAAATAGGCTACATCTCATACTGTAACCTTCATCTTTTATACTGAAAATTTCAACTGTTTCTAGAACATTTCTCTTTACACCAGGGAATGCCAGGAAGAGGAATTTACTGAATTTAACTCAAAGAAATTCAATTTAGGCATGCATTCTGAGTAACGAAGTTTTCTTCCACTTATTCACTTATTAAATATGATTAAATGCAAATTTATATAGGTGGAATTTCAGCCTGAATCATCTAGGTTTCTTGAGTTGTTTTCTTTAAAACAAATTCAAAGTTTTCCCAAAACAAACTTTGCTTTTCTAGATTAAAAATGAAACATTAAAACACAACAAAATCTGAAACATCTAGACTTAAGATTTTTCTTTAAAATTTTCAAACTAATTGTTCATTTGAATTTTCCTTTCATTCAAAAATCCCAGAAAATATCGAGATATTATTTTTTGTCAATATCGCACACCCCTACATCAGGCGTAGCATCAGAGTTACCAACATCATCCACAACATTTTCACCATTATCATTAGGTGTCTGTACATTATTATTAACCATAGCAATCTGGGTATCAGTATCTATTTCCTCCATATTTACAAATATATAAAACAACAGAAATCAAAAACAGAACGTCCCCGTACGGGCCACCACTATGTAACACTCCGTGAGGAGTGTGTGGTAATGTAGATTGTCTTTGAGTCCGTGAAAACTATATACAAGATTTGAATCAGATGGAGCAATCCAGAAAAGTAATGGGTTGAAAGTCACATGTCTCATGAGATTATATTTCAAATTTGAAGAAGATTCCTGCAACCATTTTTCTGAGACTATTTCTAGTCCCCCCTCCCCGTTTGAGGAACACTATTTACAAAATGTATTCTACAAAAGGTTTCTACAAACTATTTTAGTCATTATACATACCACTGCATACACTGTAAAAAAAAAAATCTGTGACATTTACGGTAAAATACCGGCAGCTGTGGTTGCCAGAACTTCACCGTTAAATATATAATAGCAACATTTTAGGTTTTACAGACTTAACTTAAATTCACAATAAAAAAACTTATTTCATGAACTGATGTAATGTTAATAATATATTTTGTATATATTTTATATATATATATATTTATAATATATAAATATTTTTAAAGTAGTTTTTAAACATTGTAATACTGATAACCACCAAAATCAGGTGGTGATGAGAAAGTCACATGGTGAATCAAAGCTCATCCACAAGCTGAGAAGGGATATACTAATATACAGTGGGTACGGAAAGTATTCAGACCCCCTTAAAATTTTCACTCTTTGTTATATTGCAGCCATTTGCTAAAATTTCAACGAAAAAACTAAATATGAAGTGTCATGCACGGAATTCTGGGAGCGTCAATTTACAGATTTTCACTGTAAATTATATAATGACTTTTTATTTTTCACTTCCAAAAACCGTAATTTTCGTCGGAGCCTCATCGTGACCCGTGTCTGAAGCATACATTGAAAAAACACCAACTCGTTGGCCGGCGACAGCCATGACGTCACTACCGGTGCGACTACAGTATAAATAGGCACCGGGAGCACACATCATTCTCTTCTTCGTCTTCATTGACTGTTTTGTTTGAAACGTGCATTTTTGTGGTAAGAGCGATCTCTATTCATCTCATTATGGCGAGCACTAGCAAAGCGTTTAAGGATGTGTGCATTTGTGTTGACGTTGTTTAACATCTGATGACACACACGATCTATGTGTTATTTGTTTGGGCGAAGAGCACGCACGCGATGCCTCCGAGGGGGCAATCAGCGTGCACTGCGAGCGCTTTTTCCAAGGGGAAAGTTCCCCCCTCATTTGTCTATCTTTTCGAGGAAAGAGGGGCAGCCATCTGCTTCCCGCGATTCAGGACCCACCGCTGCTGAGGCACGGAAGGGAATGAGCTTGTGGGGATCGCAGGTGGATCTGGCCGATGAGTTTGAAGAGGGGTTTCCCTTTCGTGATCGTCGGCTGTGCACGAGAGTGAGCCGCTGGAGGATGATGTTATTTCATTAACATTATCTGATTCAGGGACCAGTGCTCTGCTGGGATCAGCCCAGCAAAAGCAGGAAATGTCTGTGGAGGGCAAAGAAGCTGAGGCTGAGCCTTCCCAATCCTCCTGCCCTGCATATGATGAGTTTTTCGAAATTATGGATCGTGCCACGGCGAGGCTTTGCTTGCTGTGAAGCAGGTGAAGAAAGTGACGTCGCGAAGTATCTCGATGAACGTTATTTTTCTGGCATAACCCTCCAGCTCAGGTGAGCCTTCCTTTCTTCCTGTTTTTCCACATAAAGATTTAGAAGGAATGGAAGAGGCCGTTTTTCCTCACGCATCCATCGATTCCATATCTCTGTCACTGCAAAAATTTCCTGGATGTCCGGGCTGGGTTTACGCTTTCATGCTACCCTGACTGGTCTACTGTATCTGGGTCGCCCTGAGGGGCTTCCCGATCACCAGTATATCCCCTCTTGCTGAGGCATCGAGCGGGAGGTATAGGTGGCATTACGAGAACCTTCCTGGGTAATGCTGTTTCGGGCAGTGCTCCTTTGAGGGTGCTCCTTTGAGGGTTGTATTTGAGCTTGCCTCTCCCGTTTGGCCCAGTACTGCCGGGTATCTGTAAACAGATGCTTGGAAAATTCTAAAATCCAAATATCTAAAAATCCATGAAAGGGAACGTCTCAGGTTACTTATGTAACCATGGTTCCCTGAGTAGGGAACGAGACACTGCGTCCTCTAGGTTTCTTGCCATGCTGCGGACGCAAGCTTCAGACGAAGAAGTGAATGATGTGTGCTCCCGGCGCCTATTTATACTGTAGTCGCACCGGTAGTGACGTCATGGCTGTCGCCGGCCAATGATTTGGTGTTTTTTCAATTATTGCTTCAGACACGGGTCACGACGAGGCATTCCCCATAGCGACCCCTAGAGGATGCAGTGTTTCTCGTTCCCTACTCAGGGAACCATGGTTACATAAGTAACCTGAGACGTTTTTACTGCAGCATTTTTACAGTTTTTTTACAGTTAAAATCACAATAATTTTTTACAGTGTAGTTTTTCAGTTATAAAACAATAGACAGAATCTTAGACATCGTATAAGTGATTTATTTGAGCACTAGAAAAATACAAAAAGAAAAAAAAGAATTACCTTTGTATGTCAAGTACATACTGTGATTAGCAGAGATACAGCATTCACACTGATTGCTGGTCATACAGTCAGTAATCACACGCTGATGTGCGGTCATACAGATGGTAATCATACAGATACAGCCACATTCCCCACAATACACGCACACATAAATGAAAAATGTTGAATAGGGAAAAAAAAAAGAATCATTTGTGCAAAAAGCCGATCGCTACACCCCCATCAGATGACAGGTGCATCACAGTGTGCATCACGAGAGAGTGCCAGAATTCAAATAAACAATATTCCGCGTATCTTTGACTTTTTTTTAGTGGATGGTCTCATTCTGTTTGTAACACTGTATGCTACAAAACCATGTTGCTTTTTACTACCAAGACGCAGTTTTTTGAGCGCAAGTTATTCCATAACGGATACAAACAATAACTGTCCCCGAAGAAATGAGATGTAAACAAAGGAATAGCCACCCATATTACAACGTTATTGTTTCGTTGGACTAAAAGTGCTCTATGGGATGTTGTTCAGTGGACCCTTACCTTTCTAACTACACCGGGATTTACAGCTGTGGATGCATTTATGACTCGTTATTACGACGAATCTCGTACATACTGCGTTTTGATTATGCATGTTTTCATGTGTACTGCTTACACAAATTTAGCAAATACATTCAATATAAGCTTTCCATTGAAAAACAGCGATCTATCGTCGATGCTCGAGGCTTAGACCTTTATAATGATATATAGTTTGTCAAGATTAATTTTGTCCCATTTCATTCAATCTATTCGTAAACATTGACACGTGCAAACAAAGAGCGTTCAGTGTGCCGGCGTCCAGGTGCAGGTTTACATTAGCACAGTAAAGTTAGTTTTAGGTTCGATATTCGCCAGACATTTGCTTTTGCGTGCCACTGTTCTATAGAGTCAACAGTCCTACAAATATACCACTGCCACGATTAGTTTTAACAATATGCAACAACTTTATATCGACATGAAAATATTATTTTATTTTAAATTTAAACCGGAGAAAGCTTTTGACGTGCTATAGCGACGTTTGATGCATAAGGGACCGTCTGACAATTCCACCGATTGGGTTTAAAACGTCCAATGTATTTTAACTAAAGTGACTTTTAACATTTAAAATAAAACATTGCCAAATTGTAACGCGTGTAGAACTCATAATGATTTACTACAGGTGGGATTTTGCCAATACCTTCCTTCAAATATGCAGTACAATACACAATTGTGTTCATAAAAACTACCGTAAGTACCCAAACGACTGTTCAAGGTGGTAGTACATTCCTAGTGTCCAGACTGACTTACTACAGGTGAGATTTTGCCAATATCTCCCTTACTGTACATACAGTACATAATTATTCTTAGAAAACAATTACTGTAATTCACCAAAAGGCTTTTGTTATGTTCCAAAGGCTGTAGTACGTTTGTAGTTACAAGGCTGATTTACTACAGGTGAAATTTTGCCAATATCTACCTTACTGTACGTACAGTACATATATATTCTTAGAACATAATTACTGTAATTCACCAAAAGTGTTTTTTCATGTTCCAAAGGCTGTAGTACATTCCTAGGGGCCAGACTGACTTACTATAGGTGAAATCTTGCCAATATCTCCCTTACTGTACATACAGTATATAATTATTCTTAGAAAACAATTACTGTAATTGACCAAAAGGGTTTTTTCATGTTCCAAAGGCTGTAGTACATTCATAGTGGCCAGACTGACTTACTACAGCTGAAATGTTGCCAATATCACCCTTACTGTAAATACAGTACATAATTAATCTTCAAAAACCATTACTGTAATTGACCAAAAGGGTTTTTTCATGTTCCAAAGGCTGTAGTACATTTGTAATTACGAGACTGACTTACTACAGGTGAGATTTTGCCAATATGTTCCTTACTGTACGTACAGTACATAATTATTCTTAAAAAACAATTTCTGTAATTCACCAAAATGGTTTTTTCATGTTGCAAACCTTGTAGTTACAAGACTGATTTACTGCAGGTGACATTTTGCCAATTTCTTTCTTACTGTATGTACAGTACATAATAATTCTTAGAAACCAATTACTGTAACTTACCATAAGGGGTTTTTCATGTTCTAAAGGCTGTAGTACATTTGTAGTAACAAGACAGACTTACTGCAGGTGAAATTTTGCCAATATCTCCCTTACTGTTCATACATTACATAATTATTCTTAGAAAACAATTACTGTAATTCACCAAAAGGTTTTTTTTATGTTCCAAAGGTTGTAGTACGTTTGTAGTTACAAGACTGACTTACTACACATTCAATTTTGCCAATATCTTCCTTATTGTACATACAGTACATAATAAACCTTAAAAATTACTGTAATTCACCAAAAGTGTTTTTTTCATGTTCCAAAGGTTGCGGTACATTCGTAGTGATGAGAATGACTTACTGCAGGTGAAATTTTGACAATAACACCCTTACTGTATATGCAGCACACAACTATTTTTTATTCAAAACTACTCCACCAAAAGTTTTTTTTTTCATGTTCTAAAGGTTGTAGCACTCTCCTAGTGGAATTGGATTCTATAGCAGATTATTTATATTTATTTATGCATGTATGTGTGTGTGTGTGTGTGTGTGTGTGTGTGTGCTTGTGTTTGTATGTACAGTGTGTGCATAACTATTAGGCAAGTTGATATTCTGATGATATTTATTTTTTACCAAGCACATTTGACAAATTCCAAACCACATCAATCTTAATAACTACTATTAACTACACACACACATACTTGCATTTGTGGTTTACGGGGACTCTCCATAGGTGTAATAGTACACAGGAAGTGTACTCATAAACCATGTTTATGTTGTAGTACCCATGATATTATACACATTTGTGTCCTCATAAACCATATATACCAGTACAGACACACATAAATAAATAAATAAATAAATAAATAAATAAATATGAATA
The DNA here is from genome assembly GCF_001515645.1 of Sinocyclocheilus grahami. Taxonomy (NCBI): domain Eukaryota; kingdom Metazoa; phylum Chordata; class Actinopteri; order Cypriniformes; family Cyprinidae; genus Sinocyclocheilus; species Sinocyclocheilus grahami. The sequence goes on along the minus strand of NW_015505567.1, from coordinate 85,158 downwards.
TGAATATAAACAATCTGCTGTAGAATCCAAGGCCACTAGGAGCATACTACAACCTTTAGAACATGGAAAAAAAAACTTTTGGTGAATTAGTTTTTTATGAAAATATCTGTGTGCTGTACATATAGTAAGGGTGTTACTGTGAAAATTTCACCTGTAGTAAGTCAGTCTGGTCACTACGTACGTACTGCAACCTTTGGAACATAAAAAAAAACACTTTTGGTGAATTTCAGTAATTGTTATCTCAGAATATTTATGTATTGTACGTACTGTAAGAAAGAAATTGGCAAAATCTCACCTGTAGCAAGTCAGTCTTTTAACTACAAATGTACTACAGCATTTGGAACATGAAAAAACCCTTTTGGTCAATTACAGTAATTGTTTTCTAAGAATAATTATGTACTGTATGTATAGTACGGGAGATATTGGCAAAACTTCAGCTGCAGTAAGTCAGTCTGGCCACTAGGAATGTACTACAACCTTTGGAACATAAAAAACCCTTTTGCTGTATTACAGTAATTGTTTTCTAAGAATAATTATGTGCTATATGTACAGTAAGAGCGATATTGGCAAAATTTCACCGGTAGTAAGTCAGTCTGGCCACTAGGAATATACTACAGCCTTTGGAACATGAAAAAAAAACACTTTTGGTGAATTACAGTAATTTTTTTCTACGATTAATTATGTACAGTAAGGAAGATATTGGCAAATTTTCCCATGTAGTAAGTCAGTCTGGCCGTTAGTGATGTACTACAACATTTGGAACATAAAAAAACCCTTTTGGTGAATTATAGTAATTATTTAAAGAAAGTAGTTGTGTACTGTACATACAGTAATGGAGAAATTGGCAAAATTTCATGTGTAGTAAGTCAGTCTGGTTAATAGGAATGCACTACAACCTTTGGAACATGATTTTTTTGTAGGTGAATTACAGTAATTGTTTTCTTAGAATAAATATGTACTGTATGTACAGTAAGGGTGATATTGACAAAATTTCACCTGTAGCAAGTCAGTCTGGTCACTAGGAATGTACTACAACCTTTGGAACATAAAAAAACATTTAGGTGAATTACAGTAATTGTTTTCTAAGAATAATTATGTACTGTATGTACATTAAGGGTGATATTGGCAAAATTTCACCTGTAGTAAGTCAGTCTGGCCACTAGGAATGTACTACAGCCTTTGGAACATGGAAAAAAACACATTTGTTGAATTACAGTAATTTTTTTCTACGATTAATTATGTACTGTAGGTACAGTAAGGAAGACATTGGCAAATTATCCCATTTAGTAAGTCAGTCTGGCCATTAGCAATGTACTACAACATTTGGAACATTAAAAAAAACCTTTGGGTGAATTATAGTAATTATTTAATTAAAGTAGATGTGTACTGTACATACAGTAATGGAGATATTGGCAAAATTTCATGTGTAGTAAGTCTGGTCAATAGGAATGTACTACAACCTTTGGAACATAAAAAACCCTTTTGGTGAATTACAGCAATTGTTTTCTAAAAATAATTATGTACTGTATGTACAGTAAGAGTGATATTGGCAAAATTTCACATGTAGTAAGCCAGTCTTGTAACTACAAACGTACTATAGCCTTTGGAACATAAAAATCCCTTTTAGGGAATTTCAGTAATTTTTTTCTAAGATTAATTTTGTACTGTATATACAGTAAGGAAGATATTGGCAACATTTCACCTGTAGTAAGTCAGTCTGACCACTAGTGATGTACTACAACATTTGGAACATAAAAAACCCTTTTGGTGAATTATAATAATTTTTTGAAGAAAATAGTTGTGCACTGTACATACAGAGATATTGGCAACATTTCACATGTAGTAAGCCAGTCTGGTCACTAGGAATGTACTACAACCTTTGGAACATAAAAAACCCTTTTGGGCAATTACAGTAATTGTTTTCTTAGAATAATTATGTACTGTATGTACAGTAAGGGTGAAATTGGCAAAATGTCAGTTGCAATAAGTCAATCTGGCCACTAGTGATGTACTACAACATTTGGAACATTAAAAAAAAAACTTTTGGTGAATTTCAGTAATTTTTTTTCTAAGAATAATTATGTACTGTATGTACAGTAAGGGAGAGATTGGCCAAATTTGACATGTAGTAAGTCAGTCTTGTAACTACAAATGTACTACATCCTTTAGAACAGAAAAAACCCTTTTGGTGAATTATAGTAATTTTTTTAAGAAAATAGTTGTGCACTGTACATGCAGTAAGGGAGATATTGTCTATGGCGACATATTGGTTAAATATTTTTTTGTCAGTTTGCCCACAAGGCATTTACTATGGCTTTGTAAACATAATTTGTATTAATTATTGCACTTCGTTTAGTACTGAGAGGTATATTTGCATACGGCCCCTAATGCCTAATAATATTCAGTTGTTGCTGTGTTCACACTGCACGATGGAACAGCGACAGGAGGTTACACACTGCATGACTTTACAATTGGAAGAATCGCAGACAGCTTTGTCTGGTGCAGGGTTGCCAGGTTTTCTCTACAAAACCCGCCCAATTACTACTCAAAACTAGCCTGAAAATAGCCCAATTGGTTTCGAGGGGGTCCCCCAGTCAAATTTGTCCATTTGGGGGGTAAAATACAAATTTTTTTGGCGGGGTTCTCCTGGTACAATTCACATTCCAGGGCCTAAATATCACGTTATTGGGGTCGCTTCAACCTGCAGACATAAAAAAACAACCAGCAGCAATCGCGGATTTGGCAACACTGGTCCGCAAACTACGTTTCATATAACTCCTCCCCGAACTTCCCGCTGCCCTGTATCTTGGTCTTTCATTGGCTGTAGGTCATCGCAGCTGTGTTTTTCAGTCAGAACTCATTTCACAAAGCGTGATTGTGAATCGCCGACAGCTCCAGATATGTCTGGTGCAGGGTTGCCAGGTTTTCTCTACAAAACCCGCCCAATTACTACTCAAATTACTGTCTTTCATTGGCTGTAGGTCATCGCAGCTGTGTTTTTCAGTCAGAACTCATTTCACAAAGCGTGATTGTGAATCGCCGACAGCTCCAGATATTTAGCATGCCAAATATTTCACGGCGATTCCCTCAGATCCCGTCTTTGATAATTCACACTGCGTGATTGTCACTCGCGTGAACGAGCAGCGATTTGCCTCATTTGTTGGGCATTTGTCGGCGATTTCACAAAACCTGTCGGCGAGTGAAAAATCGGTCTAAAATCGTGCAGTGTGAACTCAGCATAAAGCAGCCTAGGCGAATATCCAGCGAATATCAAACCTAAAACTAACTTTACCGCGCTGTTAAAATTAAGCTTCAATTAGGCCTCTATGACTCACACCGAATAGCATATAATAGTCTTAATTAAAAAAAATTATATATATGATGTTTTGAAAAATAGACCAGCTGGCAGCACACCACCATTAATGAGGAGCTAAGGGGGTTGGGAGATGTGAAGAGAAGTGGGGATGGACTAAAAGATAACTACTCAGTATCGCCACTCCCTATACGCAGAGTACGCAGTTTACATAGGGCACCAACTCCCAGGGGGGCACCATCCCAGTTGCTCAAAAAAAAAAAAAACTTTCATTCTATATTACTATTAATATACATACATACATAAAAATCTGAACATTAACATATATATTACATATATATAATTATAAAAAATGCATTTTATGATGAACACGGTATAGGCAGTATAAGCACACGTGACGCGCCATTCCCACATCTGCGCACGCGCTCGCTCTCACCTCATGTTTGCAGCTGAATACAAATGATCATAATTAATGGACAACTAGACTATATCAGGGAAAAGACATCAGCGCAGTCCGGTGCAGAGAAAAGAAAAATATAAAAGCCCAAGATGAAGCCCGTGCATCACTTTCAGGTAACTGTGAAACTTTTTTGACTGTTGACGTTAGTAATGTCAGTAATTTCACCACCACCAACAACGCATCTGACTTAATATTCTAGTTTTCATGACTTAAAATGTATTATATAAAAACAATGAGGCAATAATGATTGGTTAATTAATAATAATCATATGGTTTCATATTTCATTGAGTAACACTGTTAAATACATAATGTAATACAAAATAAAAAATTAGCATTATTACAAATGCCTGCAAAGGGCACAAAAGGCCTGATAATTACTGTTGTTACACTTACAGGACGATCAAATACTTGTTTAATATTGACCAAACATTTAATTTAAATATCCACTTAATTTTTTCAACAAAAACATGTGGACATCACAACCCTTACCAAAATTAACCATGGTTTTATCGTGGTAAAACTGCTTAATTTTATTTTGTGTGATTTCTGAATGCTTGAGACTATAAAATCAATCAGACAACGGTATTACTAAAATTATAGCCATAGGTAACTGTCTAGAGCTACAATTGTAAATTATAAATAATCCAATTTAATTACTATTTATTTATTTACTTTTATATTTTATTAAAGCTCTATTTTGACCCTTTATAGTATGTGTTTTTTTGTTGTTGTTGTTTTGAAGGAGGGGGCACAACAATGCTATTCTGCTTAGGGCAAATATTTGGCCAGCAGCGGCCCTGTAACTACTGTATATGTCTGCTCATTGGTCAGCAAAACAGTATAATGATTAAGATTGTTAGAAGTACAGCTGGCATCTTGGCTTAATTGTTGTCACCAGTGAAGTCTAAGCTTTGGCATCTGGAACTTCCTGACTTTAGAAATTTTTTGCAAAGACAGAGGACTTTTTCCACAACATAATTTATAAAGCCTTGAATGGTTTAGCTCCTCAATACTTGAACAATACCTTATTGCATTATAGCCCTTTCGGTCCATTGCTGTCTCAAAATTATGGGCAATCATTAATACCTAGAATATCAAAATAAGTCTGTGGGCAGTAGATCTTTTTCCTACTTGGCACCCAAACTGTGGAACAGGCTTCCTAACGTTGTTCAGGAGGCAGACACACTCTATCATTTCAAATCTAGATTAAAGACTAGTGTGATACCATACACATAGCACACTGTCACATTTCTAAATCTCTTAAGGGATTGTTAGGCTGCAATAATTGGAGCAATCAGGATCACATCCCATAGCACCTTATGTACTTGTTACATCGTGAGAAGATTGCCATCTACACTTACATTAGTCTGTCTGTCGCACTCTTATCCTGTGGTGGACCTGCACCCAGGAAGGACCTTCAACGGTCACTGAAGACCTCGATGAGACAAGCCCTCCTGACAGAAGCTCAACAAAAACCTTGGTGACTATACAAAGACAGATCCTCAGCAAAGACCTTGAACTTTTATTATAGAACTGCCTAGAGCTGATCAATTAATAAAGGGATAGTTCACCCAAAAATGAAAATTTGATCTGCTTACCCCCAGGGCATCCAAGATCGCAGACTTATAAGTGCATTACCGCCACCTATCTCTCAACTGGACCATTGACACTCCTAATTGAGATTGTAGATAGAGTGTCAATGGTCCATTTGAGAGATAGGTGGCGGTAATGCACTTATAAGTCTGCAATCCGCCGTAAAGCAAGAAGAAGACGGCGCGTCACACCGGCTATTGAGAACGCGCTCAGGACAGTTCGGACATTGCGGTGAATCAGAGGTAAAAAACGATATAAATACGGTTCAGTTTCTTGCAAAGACTGAACATTTCGTGTCTTTACACATCAATGTATCGTCACGAGCCGCAGGGTTTAATTTGGTTTTGTTTGTGTATGTTTTTTTTACTCTCAAAGCCGTGATTCCTATTCACTTCCATTATATGACTGACAGACTGCAACGGTTTGAGTTAAAAATCTTTGTTTGTGTTCTACTGAAGAAACAAAGTCACCTACATCTTGGATGCCCTGGGGGTAAGCTGATAAACACAAAATTTTCATTTTTGGGTGAACTATCCCTTTAACTTCACACTGTTATTGATCTGAACTAACTTGAGCTGAATAAAGACATTATTGTCTTATAGAATCTGTCTCCATAGCGGAGTTTCCATAATTGCTTCTGCTATTTCCTGTTTATCTCTGAGAAGTTGCTTTGATGCAATCTGTATTGTATAAAGCACTACAGAAACAAACATGACTTGACATTGTCTAACTAGTCAGAACCCATTTTAGAGGTGGTCAAACAACAGTCTAAAAATTCTTGACACAAATGAACTTTGTTTTTTCTAAAAAAGTTCTTCTAGTCTGTTCCAGACCTTCCAACATGAAACTAGATGAGTAAAGTTTGAGAACAAACTTTGAAGTTGGCTTGAGAAAGCCTAGCCTGAAAGTTTTAAGCAGCTGTAAAAGCTTGATGTTTGAAAGTTTAGATAGATAGATTATACAGATGGTGAAAGAATGTTGCTAGTATTATTCAGCACATTGTTAACATGATTTAACATGTTGTTATCATGTTTCTAACATGATTAGCATGTTGTTATGATCAGGTTGTTAGCATGATTAACTTGTTGCAAGTATGTTTTTAGCATGATTAGCATGTTGTTGACATGATCAGTATGTTGTTAACATGTCGCTAGCATATATTTTGGCATGATTAGCCTTTTGCTAACATATTGCTAGCATGATGTTACCATGATATGTTACCATGAACATATTGCTAGCATGTCAGCAAACATGATTCTAGCATAAATAACATGTTGTTAACATTATCAGCATGTTGTCAGCATGTTAATAGCATGATTAACATGTTGCTAGCATGTTTTTAACATGATTATCATGTTGGTAGCATATTGCTAGCATGTTTTTAACGCAATAAGCATGTTGTTAGAATATTGCTAGCACGTTTCTAACATTGCTGTTATTATGGTTTTTAGTATGATTAAGTTGCTAACATGTTTTTAGCGTGATTAGCATGTTGATACATGTTGTTAACATGTTTTTATTATGATAAGCATGTTACTAGTATGATTAGCATGTTGTAATCATATTGCTAGCACATTTCTAGCATGATTAGGATGTTGTTAGCATGATTAGCATGTTGCTAGCATGTTTTTAACGTGATAAGCATGATTAACATGTTACAATTTAGCATGTTGCTAGCATGATTAGCATATTGCTAGCATGTTTTTAGCATGTTGTTAACATGATTAGCATGTTGCTAGCATGTTTTTAACGTGATAAGCATGATTAACGTTACATTTTAACATGTTGCTAGCATGATTAACAAGTTGATAGCATGTTGCTAATATGTTTTTAGCATGATTAACATGTTGTTAGCATTTTTTTATATGATTAGCATGTTGTTAGCACGGCTAGCATGTTTTAGCTTGATTAGCCTGTTGCTAGCATGTTTTACCATGATTTAATATATAGCTAACATAAATGAAAAAATCCAGCTAAAACCAGCTGATTCAGGGAAAAAAAACAGATAAAACCAGCTGATTTAACAAAAGCCAGCTAAAAACAAGTTTGGTTGTTTTTTTTAGCACAGGGGTCGCCAACTGGCGGACTCAGGTCCGAACCTGGACAGCGAAGCCTTTTGACATACAGTGGGGAAAATATTTATTTGATCCCCTGCTGATTTTGTAAGTTTGCCCACTTACAAAGAAATGAAGGGTCTGTCATTTTTATGGTAGGTTTATTTTAACTAGGGATGCACCGATACCACTTTTTCCAGTACTCACCCGATATGATACTTTTATTTTTGGTACTTGCCGATACAGAGTACCGATATTTTTATTGCATTTGTACATTTTTTAAATATTGGGTACAGAAACCAAAAGGGTATGTATAATGTTAGTTGGTTAACTTCATTTATCAAATAGATACAGTCAAACCAAAATTTATTCAGACACCTTCAACATTTCTCACATTATCACAGTTTATTCGCTATAGTTTAGAAAATGGTAATAAAATATGACAAGAACTCAGAGTTACACTGTGTCAGAACAAATTCATCTTGATGATGTTAGATAATCACTAGTAAAAAAATATCAAAAATTATATCTGGTCTCAATCATTTTTGGTTTCACTGTATATCCTTCGGTTATTTTCACACGTAATTATGCTCATTATAATGTATTTTACAAGTTTTTGTTACTTTCACTGTTCATTGTTTTGCTCTATGGTACATCATCTTTAATTTAATAGCATTAGAGCTGCTCCATTGCAGCGGGTTAGTACTGTAATCATGCGCTTTGCTGTAATAATGCAGGGAACCACTCGTTATAAATCTCCTAACTGTCATATTTTCAGAAATAGAAGTCGAGTTTTTTCATCAGAAACACTCAAGCAAGCAAAACACGCGCAACGCGTGCACATATTTGAATGAGAGGACAGTAGTACAGCCTAGCGCATTTCACACAGGCTATTAGTTTCACTTTCGCCAGAAAGTCGTGTATGCCTAAGGTTGAAAATAAATGATGTTTATAGTGAATGTCCCTATGAATGGTTTTATTTTTACGATTTCGTTTTATCCAAATGATGCGTGCGCTAAGTGAGTGAACATCAAAGATCACACAACAGAATTGCACGCGCGCGCTCTCTCTCGCGCTCTCCCTACCGTTAAGTAACTTGTGCATTGTTTTACTTACTTGTTTTTGACATATCCGACCAAACTACAAACTTCCCAGTGATGTCTGTGAGAAAGGTATATTCACTCAGCAAGCTCGCGCATCTGCGCCGCCGCGCGCTCAATCCACTCAACTTGCTTTGTTTATCAGCTCGCACACACCAGCTATACAGGCGTTAATACAGTTAGCTGTTGCTATGGTCAGATGTGCGGTCGTGCGTGCATTGAAGAGAGCAGAGAGTGGCACGCAGACAGATTACATTTTCAGTGAGTGAAAAACAATGGGATTCTCAAAAAAATTTAAAATTGACAGGTCCTTAAAGTATCAAATTTAGTTGTATCAAATTTAAGGCTATAAAAAGTTAAATTTGGGGACGCCGGTAAGACTAGAATTGCGATATTGCGAAAGTTTTCAGCTTGAAGTAGTTTGAAGTTAAAAATAGTTTTAAAGATTAAAGTTTGAATGTTTTGAAGGCAGAAAAGTCTATTAGAAAAACAGATTAGATAGATTGATTAGAGTGGGTGTTGCTATGCTGTTGCTAGGGTGTTATAGGCGTTTTTTAGGAAGTTGCTAGGTTACTCAGGGTGGTTGCTAGGGTGTTGCTATGAGGTTGCTAGGGTACTCAGGGTGGTTGCTAACAGTGTTAATTTTGACAGCAAATTTTGATTTAGTTTTAGTCATAGTCTTTTGACTAAAATGCCATTTAGTTTTAGTCATATTATAGTCATCTAAATTGTTTTTAGTTTTAGTCGACTAAATATCATACGATTTTAGTCGACTAAATCTACTAAATCTAATGTCTGCTATAATCTAATGGGTTTAGTTACAGTGTAATGCATTTATTTAGCATTTCTCTAAAATTTCCAAACTCATTATATAGGTTTGATATTAAGGTTTTATCAATAAATAAAACCAATTCTCATAAAGAACAAGAACATGGTCTTCTTTTTAATGAAATACCAATACCAACTAATTATGCATTCTTTATAGCAACTTGTTTACCATATTCTGCATTCTTTCAAGCAGACATATTTATTTCTATAAATAAATTAAGATTAATCTTTAGGGCTACTAAAGTTTTTCAGTCAAGAGCAGAGTGATTTTCTGTCTTTCTGTTGCTTGATTAACATCAATGACTCGGACAATAGCAACTAAATTAGGCTGCTGTCCCTTTAAAACGGAATGCACAGCTGCAATGGATGCAAAGTACTAATACACGTTCTCCCTACTGTTTACGTTCACTTAAGACGTAATCAACTGTTTTTACGTGAATACTCGTCAAAACGGACAATTCGACATCATTTTGTGTGTAATTCTCCGTTCATGCGACGCAAGAGAGTACTTGTGTGCTGTGAGACGCGCTTTCTGTGTGTGTATGTATGCTTCAGTGTCTGCGCTCAGACAACCGGACCGAATTGAGTTCTCTCTTGCATCGTCAGATTTATCTATATGTCTGCTCTTCTTTTACTCCCACATATTGACATTTTTGAACGTTTTATGAGACATGCAGCAAGTGTATTTTAGCTTATGTCCCGCCAGTTCATATGTACGCATCTGTTTTTATACAGTCTATGGTACGCATCTAACCTCCTAACTATGCAGCAGATTCGTTCTGAATGAATCTCTTCCCAAATCGTCCCTCCCTAACATTTTCGTCTCGTTTTTATTCGTTGTCGAAAATGTCAATACATGTCATTCAAAACGAGTTTTAGTTCGTTATAGTCTCGTTGTCGTCGGTGAAAAAAAAAGTTGACAAATTATTCAACGAAATTAACACTGGTTGCTAAGGTTCGCGGGGTGGTTGCTAGGGTGTTGCTATGCGGTTGCTAAGGTATTCTGAGTGGTTGCTAGGGTGTTGTTATGCAGTTGCTTGGGTACTCAGGGTGGTGGCTAGGGTGTTGCTATGCAGTTGCTAGGTTATTCTCGATGTTTGCTAGGATGTTGCTATGCAGTTGCTAGGGTATTCGGGATGGTAGCTAGGGTGTTACTATGCAGTTGCTAGGGTATTCGGGGTGGTAGCTAGGGTGTTGAATGCAGTTGCTAGGGTGCCCAGAGTGGTTGCTACGGTGTTGCTATGCAGTTGCTAGGGTACCCAGGGCGGTTGCTAGGGTGTTGCTATGCAGTTGCTAGGGTACTCAGGGTAGTTGCTAGGGTGTTACTAGCATGTTGTTAACATGATTAGTAAGTTACTAACATGATTAGCAAGTTAATAACATGTTAGCATGATTAGCATGTTACTAGCATGTTGGTAGCATGTTTCTAGCATAATTAGCATGTTACTAGGGGTGTGTCTCAATCGGCTCTTTAGCTCCCGAGCTTGTGAATCAGTATATTGGTGTACACGAATTCGGTCACTGATAAGTTCCCTGGCTCGCTGCACATTGGGACAGTGATTACTCAATTTCCGGTGAAAGGACTACGTACAACGTCAACGGACAACATTGTAGAACGTCATTGCTGGTGTAAGGGAATTCAGTATCAATATACTCAAAGGTATCCGAATCCGAGAATCAAGACTGAGTTAACCAGTGAATGATTCAGAATTAATATTTAACACCTTATCAACTATTCATCCACCGATAAGTTGAATTTAGAATATCTTACTAATTCTGGAGCAGGATATTATTCTCGTGGCCATCGATGATAATGTCATGCAGTTATAATCACTGATTATAAGCAAGGTAACTGAATTTACACCCTAGCTTTCACTGTTATGCTGATGACACTCAGCTCTAGATTTCTTCACGTCCTGGCGAAACATACTGATTTGAAAAACTAACGGAATGCATAGTCGATATAAAAGACTGGATGACGAGTAATTTCTTACTGCTAAATTCTGAAAAAACATAGGTGTTAATTATCGGACCTAAAACCTCCGCATGTAATAACCTAGAACACTGTCTAACACTTGATGGCTGCTCTGTCAATTCTTTATCATCAGTTAGGAACTTAGGTGTGCTATTTGATAGCAATCTTTCCTTTGAAAGCCATGTTTCTAGCACCCATATCAAAACTATATCTAAATTGCAACCTATGCTCTTAATGTCAAATGCAGAAACGTCCATTCATGCGTTCATGACCTCAAGTTTAGATTATTGTAATGCTTTATTGGGTGGTTGTTCTGCACGCTTAATAAACAAACTCCAGCTGGTCTAAAATGCAGCAGCTAGAGTTCTTACTAGAACCAGGAAGTATGACTATAGGGCCTTTCGCACCGCTTTAGTTCCAGAACTAAATGTACAGTACTAAAGTAATGGGACGATTTTGCGCGAACTATTTCCCAGTACCATTTACAGGGTTTCATTCACACCGACAGTGTGTAATAGGAAGTGACGTAAGCTGGTCGACAGCGACGTCATTTGTGCACGGCGTTCAACAACGAAAACAAAGAAGAACAACGTTGACAACAGGAGGATGGAGGACGTTTTGTTCCTTCGAATTCCTACTGGATTTCCTCCATTGCATAAATGTTCAAAAGTGCCTGCACTTCAGTGTCCGTCCATCTATCGCTGTTCTCCATACTTGCAAAATAAGTTGACACAATATTTACAGTATGTTTCCACAGTGTTTTTTATTCGTGGCGGGTGAGGGCGTTTTCGTATGCGTTTGGCCAATAAATGTCTAATTACGTCACGGGTAGTACCAGTTGTGCTGGTTAGACCCTGCTCCGGAGTAGGAGCTAATTTGGTTCTCGAAAAATGCAGTCCTGTATTAAAATCGCACCCAGTTCTGGCGGTTCGAAAACACCAAAAAGTGGGTAGTTCCACAATTAGTTCTAGTACTATGAAAAGGTTCCCGCGGTGTGAAAGGCCCTCATATTAGCCCGGTTCTGTCAACACTGCACTGGCTCCCTATTAAACATCGTATAGATTTTAAAATCCTGCTAATTACTTATAAAAGGCCGAATGGTTTAGCTCCTCAGTACTTGAGCAAGCTCTTATCGTATTATAGTCCTCCACATTCGCTGCGCTCTCAAAACTCTGGCCATTTGATAATACCTAGAATATCAAAATCAACTGCGGGCGGCAGATCCTTTTCCTATTTAGCACCCAAACTCTGGAATAATCTACCTAACACTGTTCGGGAGGCAGACACACTCTGTCAGTTTAAATCTAGATTAAAAACCCATCTCTTTAACCTGGTTTACACAACATACTTACACATTTCTATTACTCAAATCTGTTAAAGGATTGTTAGGCTGCATTAATTAGGTCAGCTGGAACTAGGAACACTTCCAATAACACACAATGTACTTGTTACATCGTAAGAAGAATGGCATCTATACTAATATTAGTCTGTTTCTTTCTTATTCCGAGGTCACCGTAGCCACCCAGATCCAGTCCGTATCCAGCCCAGATGGTGGATCAGCACCTAGAGACGACCTCGACAGCCCTGTATTTCAGCGGAGACCAGAACAACTAGATAAGCCCCAGAGACAGATCCCCAGTGAAGACCTTGTCTCCTAGACGGCCATCGGGACAAGACCACAGGAACCAGATGAGCCCTCTGCATGATCTGACTTTACATCAGAGGGGTGATGTTACAGAAATTGAATGGAGTCCCGAATAACCAGCATGGATCAACCTGCTGATTTGTCTGGCCGGAGGAGAACTGGCCCCCCGACTGTGCCTGGTTTCTCCCAAGGTTTTTTTCTCCATTCTGTCATTGATGGAGTTTTGGTTCCTTGCCAAATTATTTATTTTCTCATGTAATACAAGAAATCAAACCAACATTAGGCATTCTAAGTCAGTGCTTTGAAGAAAAATAGACAAGCATCGCAACATAATTAACAGAAAAAAAGATGAGAACGTGCATCTTTTCTGCAAACAATACAAAACATTTGCCTACATCTTGCGAACAAATCTGCCAGGCTATTTTGAACAAATGTGCATAAACCATAAACTTATAATTCTTCATAAATGAAAATAACATACAGTATCTCACAAAAGTGAGTACACACCTCACTTTTCAGCAACCATTTTAGTATATCTTCTCAAGGGACAATACTATAGAAATGAAATTTGGATATATTTTAGAGTAGTCAATGTGCAGCTTGTAGAGCAGTACAGATTTACTGTCCTCTGAAAATAAATCAACATACAGCCATTATTGTCAAAATAGCTGGCAACTAAGTGATAACAGCTGTATGTCGTTTAACCATGCAAAGCCACATGTCCTATTCATCATGTTCATGTCTGCTTGACAGGACCATACAAATTTGTGTATCTTGTATTAGAGCAGTTAAAATTTGGTGCTTTGAGTACAATTCTCCCATACTGGCCACTGGATGTTCAACATGGCATCTCATGGCAAAGAACTCTCTGAAGATTTGAGAATTAGAATCTCCACAAAGATAGCCTAGGCTATAAGAAGATCTGTAAGACCCTTAAACTGAGTTGCAGTAGAGTGGCCAGGGTCATACAGAGGTTTTCTAAGACGAGTTCCACTCGGAACAGGCCTCGCAAGGGTCGATCAAAGAAGTTGAGTCCTCTTGCTGTGCGTCAGGTACAAAAGCTGGCTTCAAAAAACAGATGCATGAGTGCTGCCAGCATTGCTTTAAAGGTTGCAGAAGCGGGAGGTCAGCTTGTCAGTGCTCAAACCATACGCCGTACACTGCAACAAGTCGGTTTGCTTGGCCGTCATCCCAGAAAGAAGCCCCTTCTAAAGCTGGCTCACAAGAAAGCCTGCAAACAGTTTGCTGAAGACAACCTGTCCAAGAGCATGAATTACTGGAACCATGTCCTGTGGTCTGATGAGACTAAGATAAACTTGTTTGGCTCAGATGGTGTCCAGCATGTGTGGCGAAGCCCTGGTGAGGAGTACCAAGGAAATTGTGTCTTGCCTACAGTCAAGCATGGTGGTGGTAGCATCATGGTCTGGGGCTGCATGAGTGCTGCTGGTACTGGGGAGCTGTGGTTCATTGAGGGAAACATGGATTCCAGCATGTACTGTGACATTCTGAAGCAAAACATGATGCCCTCCCTTCAGAAACTGGGCCGAATGGCAGTTTTCCAACATGATAACAACCACAAACACAACGCCAAGATGATAACTGCCTTGCTGAGAAAGCTGAAGGTGAAGGTGATGGAGTGGCCAAGTATGTCTCCAGACCTGAACCCTATTGAGCACCTGTGGGGCATCCTCAAGCGGAAGTTGGAGAAACGCCATGTGTCTAACATCCAGCAGCTCTGTGATGTCATTATGGAGGAGTGGAAGAGGATCCCAGCAACAACCTGTGCAGCTCTGGTGAATTCCATGCCCAGGAGGATTAAGGCAGTGCTAGATAACAATGGTGCTCACACAAAATATTGATACTTTGGGCACTGTTTTGACATATTCACTTAGGGTGTACTCACTTTTGTTGCCAGTTATTTAGACAACAATGGCTGTATGTTGAGTTATTTTCAGAGGACAGTAAATCTGTACTGCTATACAAGCTGCACATTGACTAGTCTAAAGTATATTTTCATTTCTATAGTATTGTCCCTTGACAACATATAATAAAATGGTTCCTGAAATGTGAGGTATATGCATATATGTGAAATGCATATACTCACTTTTGTGAGATACTGTATATAAATATGCCTTTACTGTTAAATGCAATTGTCTCTCCATAAACTCTGCAGTAAGCCTATACGTGACTGTTGGTCCTTTATAGAAGCATTAAAAATGAAACTTATAAAATAAAATTGTACAGTCTACAGAAAGCAAGCAAAGAGCGCTCCCTAAACTGTCATTCACTTCAGCTGCAGCACGAATGGCTATAATGCGCAACGCTGCTGTTAGAAAACACTCTCTGTCTTTCTGTTGAGTCCAGACAGGTCTTTCCCCTCCTTTTTCTCCCTCTCTCTCATTCTTATATATACAATGCATTCTCTCTGAATTCCTCCTTCTGTATCCATCTCTCTCTCTTGATATTATGTTTTAAATATGTCTTACTTATATGCGAAGTATGCATGCTTAAATGTATACATTAGCTTCTCTTGGTTTAAAGGCCCCAATAAAGACATGAATGTTAGGACTACAAGGGTAAAGGAGTTCGTGATGAAACCATGAAGACAGTTCAGCATTCTTCGCAAAAGTCTATTCCTAATATGTCCATGTTTTTCTGTACATGTGGCTATTTTATATAAACACATGTTCTTGGCCAAAGACCCTACGTGTATGTTATTCATATCCTCATTGGTTAAGAGGATGAAACTCCCCTCGACATATGCCTATATAATATCTGTATTTCTATGAATAAATTGAAGTATTTAAGGATAAGGATACATTTGACTGTGTGTTTTCTTACTTCCCGGCCGTCTATCTACACTTTAAAGTAACTGAGAATTCTTCAAGGTGGCAAAGAGAATTTACTGAGGGACCAAATTGTTATTCTTTATTAACAGCTGCAAATCGAATTGTAAATAGAAATCTTTGACGGTCTTCAGACTGCAGAGCGTGCACACGAATAAGCTGGACGTTAGCGTCAATAAGGTTAAAGTCTTTCTTTGGTCTGCGCACTGGAAGTGATCTGTTAATTCTGCTAAACTTCAATTACTAAAACTATACTATAAAACTATTAAAACTTTTACTATAAAAACGAAATATAAATGTGTTCACAAAATAAAAACTAAACTAAAACTAACAAAATGATTATTGAAACTAATAAAAATTAAACTAAATTTTATTGCAAATTTGAAAACAATATTAAAATAAAACAAATTTAAAAATGCAAAACTATAATAACCTTGTACTGAACTAGAGAGTTGATTGAGATGCACCCTAGCATGTTTTAGCATGATTAGCCAGTTACTAGCATGTTTCTAACATGACTAGCATGATTACCAAGTTACTAGCATGTTGCTAACAAGTTTCTAGCACGATTAGCATGTTAACATGATTAGCAAGTTACTAGAAAGTTGCTAGCATGTTCCTAGCATGATTAGCAAGTTACTAACATGTTGCTAGCATTTTCTTAACATGATTAACATGTTACTAGTATGCTGTTAGCATGATTAGCAAAAGTTACTAGAATGTTGCTAGCATGTTTCTAGCATGATTAGTATGTTACTATCATGTTGTTAACATGATTAGCAAGTTACTAGCATGTTGTTGGCAAGTTTCTAGCATGATTAGCCAATTTCTAGCATGATTCTAGCATGATTACCCTGTTACTAACATGTTGTTATCACGATTAACAAGTTACTAGCATGTTGCTAGCATGTTTTACAGAATCAGTGGCTTAGAAATAGTACATAGAATGGGCTTCAGTGGGTTTGCATTTGAATGTTTGACAGTTGGAGTTTGAAGAGTCTTGGCTCATCTGAACGTTCTGTTTTGGTTTGTAAGTCTATGGGATTTTTCAGAGTTTAATCATCATTTTTAGGAAAATCATAAGTTGGATCAGTCTGAAAAGATATAGCAACTAACTTCTCAAGGTTTGACCCGAGTTTGGTGGTTCTAGCTTTAAAGCTCTAGGAGGAGATACAGTCTAAATTTTGGCTCAGAAGAAGAAGAAATGTATATAGTAGATCAGTAAGTTAGCTTTTTCAAGCCAACTTAATAAGCTTAAATAGCAGATCAGTAATTTGGCTTTCTTAAACCAACTTAATAAACTTAAATAGCAGATCAGCCATCTAACAGATCTAGCCAAACTTTTGCCAAACAACTTTTTTTTCTGTTTTCCCACAAAGGTGTGTCCCTGACTTTGTATTTGCCTGCCTCAAACTTCAAACACAGCAACACTCTGCATCTACAGTATATATCAGCCAAATGCACCATAATGATTGGCTTCCCAATATGTCATTCCAGATGAGAACAGACCTCCAACGAATGAGCGATCATGGGAAATGCCATTCAGCTAAGGATGCCACAAAAGGGAATCCCTGTTCAAAAGATAGAGTATCACAAAATGCAAGTACAAATCTCCAGATCATAGCTGAACTGGTGCATTTGAAATAAAGTTTCATAGTCAGGGTAAAATTAATGATTGATGGTTCATTCAGGTGTGGTGAACAGCACATTCCAGGGCCCAGTTTATGGCGGGTCCTCTCTCTGACCATAACGGTGGACAAAGGTTTGCTACAACTTGATTGGATCTTGGTGGATTAACAAAAAAAAATGTCCAATGCCATCAGATAAAAATGCTAGGACAATGGCCAGAAACCTCTTAAAAGGATTAGTTCACATCCAGAATAAAACAATTTTCTGATAATTTATGTCATCCAAGATGTTCATGTCTTTCTGTCTTCAGTCGCAAAGAAATTAAAGTTTCTGAGGAAAACATTCCAGGATTTGTCTCCATATAATCGAGTTAAATAGTAGCCAATGGGTTGAAGGTCCAAACTGCAGTTTCAATGCTGCTTCAAAGGGCTCTACACAAAGTGAACTAATCCTTTAAGAGGGCAAGGAGAAAACCTCTGGTACCAAGCCTAGGAAAGACAGGACTTCTCATTGGTCCACATGCAGTTTCTGCCTTTCACCCATCTACAGACTAATTCCTAGGGGTTTGGCCTGTGACCACCATAAAACTTACTTAGGAGCTCTGGGTGCAGCAGCAGTGGGTGAAGCAAAGAAAGCTCACAAAGGCTATGTTCAGACTGCAGGCAAATCCGATTTTTTTTCTCAAATCAGATCTTTCAGAAAGACTGTCCACACTATTAATTGCAGGTGATTAAATCCAATTTGTTTGTCCAGACATAACCACTAACTGCATGGGTTGCAATGCAGGCATTAACAGTTCACAGAGAAGTGTATATACCACCTGAGGACCGGCTTTCAGTCAGTAGAGTGTTCGGTGTCAGACTGGGAAAAGCTGGCGATTTATCAGAGTTTGCTAAAGGACATATTGCGATGGCACGGCACCTCAGAACTTCGATCTCAGAAACGGCACACCTTGTGGGTTGTTCACGTGACATTATAGTGAGTATGTATCAAAAGTGGTGCACGGATGGCCAAACGACGAAACACACTGCCAGTATTTTCAAGGAGCAGTTCAAGGAACATGATGGTGAATTTCTGTGAATGCCTCGGCCTTCAAATCCAACATTTGTGGTTCAACTTGGAAAAGCGGGTTTGCACTACATCACCACCACCCTGCAATGTACGGGATCTGGAGGACCTGCTGTTGACATTATGGTACCAGATACCCCAGGATGCATATCGCCACCTCGTCAAATTAATACCTCGCTCCATGGCCACTGTTTTTTGGGCTAAAGGAGGTCCTACAGGTTATTAGATAGGTGGTCATAATGTAATGGCTAATTTGTGTATTTGTTTGATGCATAATAAGGTTCTTTACCTTATGAGATTTAGAGAAGCAGCAGTTTATCTTTCTATAAGATAACGTAACTCTGCCATCGCAACACCCAATTTAATCTCTTGCATTATATGCAACTTATGTACTTTAGTCCTTTTTCATTCATGGTATTCATTTAGTAGTTATTGATTATTCTTGCTTATATTTCGGTAATACATTTTATTTTATTACACCTGTGTCTTGCTTGTGTTGATAATACAGTAAGAGGCTCTATAAGTTAGCAATATCTCACCAATGTGTCACATAAATCTGTAAACCAACTCCCTTCAGTTTAATTCTAAATGACTGAACAGCCCCTGTTGGGGTCATCTTATGTACTCATACACAGGTCTAAAAATTTGCATATATTGCTAGAATATTGGGATTTCAAATGTTCACTTTCCTAAGTCATTCTTTCCTCACTTACTTTCTTTCTGCAACTCAGAGTCAGTGTGTGTTTATGTGTTAGATTAGTTTCTGTGTATTATAATAATTAAATCTCATTTGTACATAAAGAGAAGTACCTTGTGTTTTGTGCTTGCAAGTTAATGTTTTAAACTGATGAGATTGTTAACGTGCTAATAAATGTGACCTGTGCTGGCAAAATGAGTCACAATGAGCCATTTTTTTCAAAAATGAATTTTTTTCTTTAAAGGGGTCATATGATGTTGCTAAAAAGAACATTATTTTGTGTATTTGGTGTAATGAAATGTGTTTATGCGGTTTAAGGTTAAATCCTTATTTTCCACATACTGTACATTATTGTTTCTCCTCTATGCCCCGCCTTTCTGAAACGCGTCGATTTTTACAAAGCTCATCGGTCTGAAAAGCGAGGTGTGCTCTGATTGGCCAGCTATACAGTGCGTTGTGATTGGCCGAATACCTCAAGCGTGTGACGGAAATGTTACGCCCCTTACCATACTGTGATGCCCTGTCCGGCCGGAGCGACGAGACAAAAACATTAAAACCGATTATAAATGAGGCATTTGTTGCATCCAGTGGGGACGTATTATAATGACATATACTGTCTTTTGTCTGCATTTGTGATCGGAGAAATGACAAACAACAAGCGCTACTCTACACTGCTCAAAACTCGCGTCAGTGGCAAATTCTTTAATATAAAATACGTACTTACAGTCTGTGAGTCAGAACAGACATTGTAGTCTACTCTACCAGGATCAGGAAACAGTCCTCCATAAAATGTGCTGCACACATCTGAATATTTGGGTTAAACTGTTCTGGAACAGTGTTGTAAATACAACTTAACCACTGATTTCTAGTTGTGTCCTCTTTTGGAAGGCCAAACAAAGTAGTTTCGCTTTCTGGCCGGCGGCCTTGAGTGAGCGGAGGCCGGCGGGGCTAGAGTGAGCGGCGGCAGAGCTAGAGTGAGAGGAGGCCGGCGGGGCTAGAGTGAGCGGCGGCCGGCGAGCTTGCGGCAATCACATGTGACGACCCCGGGCTGAACTCCACTTCGTCCACGGTGAAAGCCGATCCGGCGATCCACAGCACGAAGTTGATGTATTTCCTCAGAGACCAGCACGGATCAGCTCTAGGCATGACAAAGCGGATATCGTCCGAAACAGCGTCTTCACGATATGGCGGCAGCAACAATATTACAGCGAGAATAAAAGTTACGCCTTCTTTCTTTGCGTGAACATTTGGGTGGCGTTATGCAAATCTTCCCACATTGTGATGTAGACATGTGGGGGCGTGTTAGAACGAGCCATTTTAGGTAGGCGTGGTTGACTCTTAACTTTTACACATGTTACACATCAGATGTTTTTCACCAACAGCTTCCCAAACGTTCACTTAAGACATAACAGGTTATGTTTGCATGAATACTTAAAAATACTGTAATTCTGTGTATATGTGTATATTTATGGGGTCGCGCGCAGTTGAAAGCACCTTTATGTTCGGATGACAGTCAGCGTGAGAAACGAGCGGAAATATAGAGTACATACAAATATAGATCATTTTAGATGTGTTATTACTATTTGGAGCATTGGGATCACTAGACGAGGGCCTCAAAATCGACATTTTTCACTTTTTTTGTCTGTAGCTCAAAATTAGCCCATGTGCATTCCGACTCATTTTGCCAGCATGGGTCACAAATAGTGTTTTCACCATACTTTAGATATTAATATCCATTGCAGAGTTGATAGTTCAGCCATACTGATCGCTGGATGATTCATTTGATCAGCTGTAAAACAGTGATTCTCTCAAAATTATTGTCTGTGATAACTGCAAAAAAAGGTTGTCAACAGAGCTTAATAATTAATACTACTCTTAGTATTACACTTGCTAAAAACAGCACTTTTTTTATACAGTAAAGGTTTGTGTGAAGTACAAGGAATGACTGTAATGGACAGGGCCTAAATGAAATAGTGTCCTAATTACTTACATGCAGCAGGAGTCGGGCCTCCATGGCTTCCTTACAGGTGATGAAATATGGCTTCATTAGCAATATATCCTGACGTAATTTCTGAAGTACAAGAATGATAAAAACATTACCTTAGATTGCATTCTATAGAATGCTGTTTCAGCCAATGCACTGTTCAGATTAAACCGCTTTACCAAAAAAAATAAAAAGGTTTACACTGTCACAATTTTAAAAAAGTTACCTGTTTTTTTTATGAATTTATCTATCACTTCTATAGACTGTCATTGTTGCATTACTGAACTGTTGGTTGCAATCAAGAAAGTCAAAACCTCAGAGCTGAACAGGTGAAAATCATTATTTTACTTTTAATAATAAATACTTTTAATAATAAATAATTTTATTTTACATTGTTTGCTTTTTTTGATACTTACTCTGATCTCCACTAGCTCCTCCACAAAGTTGAAGAGAAGAGGATTGATCTCCTTCAGTTTGAGCACAGGCCTGGACATCATCAGAGCAAGATAGCGCATTGATGTACGACACACCTGAACACATCAATACACACACTTCTTATGTCTTATGTCATGAGTTACTATCAAACTGAAAATTATATACAGTATATGGTAACACTTTAGTTTAAGGACCAATTTTCACTATTAACTAGATTTTCCGTATAATCGACCCAGACCAGCTGGTGAGTCTCACGTCTTAAACTTAGTTCACACTACACAACTTAAAACATCGGCAGATCACTGTGCTGTTCAGACTACATGACTTGATTGTCTGTCTTGAAGTCGTTATGGTGTTCACACTACGAGACACTACGTAAATGATTCACAACGGGTGGTCACACACTACACGAGCTGACAATAACTCTGTCACCCAATGACTCTACACGGTCCCCAAACCATGTTTTGTCACGAAAACACACATGAGAAGTTGAATGGGAATGACACGAAACAACAAGTGAAACACGAGTTGTTTATTTGAAAATGGACATCGGGAAGAAATTAGTGCTGCAAGCTGTTTGCATGATGATCTGTTCTGAAAACAATTTGCTCCATTTCTTGTGTCCAATCTTTTCTTAAAGTCATGTTGCTGCTGCTGTTTTTCTTCTGCTGACCTCAACCCATGCCTTGCTTCCTCATACAGCTCATCGAGACACCTGACACCACGTGATGTCGAGTCGGCCGACCGGTCCAGATATTTAGCATGCTAGATATTCGTTTGGCGTCGGCGAGCCTCTTTGATGCGTTGTTGATTATTTCACACATAAAGATTGCCGAGCACTGATCACCCACCGATTTTCCCCCAATGACAGCCCGACCTGTCAGCGAGCTCGTTAACTTGCTAATCGGGCTTAAAATCCTGTAGTGTGAACTAGGCATTACCGATTCCGAGCTGATCCGCTTTGACGTTACAGCTATGCTCACAACCGCATGTAAACATGTAATTGTGTGAAAGTTCTTCACTGTGAGTGAGGATGACACAAAGTTTGCAATTTATAATACGCGTAGGGCCAAAGTAAACCGTGAGGGAACCACAGGGCTTGATTAACACTTGTCCGGGACAAATCAATTTTTGAAAGGAAGAATGATTCTGATTTTACTGCATTTAGTGTAAACGGCAACTGATAATGTATTGATGTCATGCAAGATGAGGCTCGCGCAGCCTGAGTGAGAGACTCAAAAATCTAAATAATTTAGCACAACAGCACTCACAAAGTATCTTACAGGAAGTTATAGATGCATTCTGCCGTAGCAAAAAAAAGACATATATGATATAGGTTAGCAACATTACAAGACCAAGATGTTTCCCCGAATATCAGCACGATTGCAATGTGACACTATACAATAATAGTTCAATAAACAAGAAGTTAAAATGAGTGACTTACATTTTAGACACAATATTGACCATTTTTGCTCAATTTCCAATTAAAGTTCCAATAGTTCCAATCAAAGCCACAACAGAACTGTTGTGTGTCTCTGAGCAACACACACTGGCATTTCATTACTGAATGAATCCACGTTTTTGAACGAATCGAGTGAGTCAATGATTCAGTAACCCATTCATAAAGAGAGTCAGCTGCCTTGTTTCTGCATGAATCGGCCGTTAAATGAATGACTAAATTACTCACTAATTAAAAAAAGTTATTTAGTTGGTGGTTTGTTTTTATAATTAAAAGTATCATTGCATTTTCCCCATACATTTCTTATTTGTATGTTCTAAAAAAATTATTTAAAACATTACTCATAACATTATTTATTATATAATTTTGTGGTGTAAATGCATTTATGGCACCTCAGCTTCATTAAACAGTCTGTGTAAATACATCTAATGCCACTTCAGATGCAGCTTCTGTCTCCTCTGCAGTGGAAAGATGGAGTTTGTCGATACTGATTTCATTTGAATAGTAACAACTCTACAGTTTCTAACTGAATTAATTGAAACAATGTAAGAATTTGCTGTGAAAGATGACACATACATTTAATAAGGTTAGGGAAAAATGCCCATTTATAAACATAGTGAGAAACGACATCAGCGTTGTTTAAGTGAGAGAACATCTGTAACTTAGTCTAGATTGGGGAATTGTAATGCTTAATCATCTTAATTTTTTTTTTTTGCAATAATCTTTTATTATGCAATTACAAGACACCATCCCCCAGCACTGTGGAGAATCAACAACTGGCCGGTGATTTAAATGAATTTTACTGCAGGTTTGAAAAACGTACTCGTTTACTAACGTAACCTCGGTTCCCTGAGATACGGGAACGAGTACTGCTAAGTCTGAGTCTGCTAAGACGCTATGGGAAAAATCTTTTTTCTCCTGAACTGGAGCATTTTTTTAATCACGCAGTGAAACTGCATGGCCATTGGTTTGTGCAGTGTAAAAAAAAAAACGAACCAGTGGCTCAGTAGCGGAGCTTGGGTGGGGCATCTGGCTATATAAGCGGGCGTTCGCCACAGGAGTCTCAGGTTACTTCGACTGAAGCAAGCGACGACTGAGTCACGCGGCTACATAGCATGGCTAGCAACGCAGTACTCGTTCCCGTATCTCAGGGAACCGAGGTTACATTAGTAACCGAGTACATTCCCTTTCGATACTACACTCATACGGTGTCTGCTAAGACGCTATGAGAACACAGTACAATCACAACGTGCTAATGTAGTGGAATGACTAAAAGTATCATAACTTCCATAAGCAACCAATGCCCATAGCGAAGTTAACAACAACCCAAGGCTAAGACGGGCTAAGCTTACTGAGGTCACACCCGGCCTGGTTAATCGTTCCAGAGTACTCCTGTAAATTCGACACCCAGGGGTCGAGAGCTAACAGGTGAAGTAATGCCAGAGAGCTTGAGCATGATACGGCCAAGGGCACTCTGCCAGATTTGTGTCTACACCAGACACCAAGCGGAGACCACTTAAGGGCATAGAGGCCTCTTGTAGACGGGGCTCTAGCCTCCGAAATTGTGTTCAAGACACGCTCTGGGAGGCTCGAAGGCTCCCGTCGAGCGGCCAGAGGTGCAGGGCCCACAGATCGGGCCAAAGATGCCATATTGTCCCGTTCGCTTGAGAGAGGAGATGTCGTCTCAACGGAATGGGCCAAGGGGCCGCTACCAACCGCTGGCCACCAGGAGAACCTTGTGTTTTTGTTTCCTCACTCGCCTGATTACCTATGGGATCAGGGCGATCGGGGGAAAAGCATAA
Organism: Sinocyclocheilus grahami; assembly: GCF_001515645.1. Taxonomy (NCBI): domain Eukaryota; kingdom Metazoa; phylum Chordata; class Actinopteri; order Cypriniformes; family Cyprinidae; genus Sinocyclocheilus; species Sinocyclocheilus grahami. Next base: position 60,269 of record NW_015505567.1, on the reverse strand, counting down.
AGAAGGAGGTTGGGCCAATCGTGGATCAACGCTTCCCTGGTCTTTGAGTAATAAATTGGGCAGTGAGAGTTGCCATCTGATGCGAAGAGGTCTACACCTCGGCCTCGCCGAAGAGCTCCCAGATCCTCTGAATGGTCTGCGGATGGAGCATCCACTCCCCTGAGGGGACATTGCTCCTTGATAACATGTCCGCTCCTTGGTTCAATTTGCCCGGTATATGCGCTGCTCTCAGCGAGCGCAGGTTGAGCTGAGCCCATTCCAGGAGGCGCTCTACCAG
>NW_015505567.1:19343-59932 GCF_001515645.1 Sinocyclocheilus grahami | reverse complement strand
AGAGACGCTTCAAGAGGGCTCCTTGGGGATGTATGTAGGACATCACATACATGTTGTCCGATCGGATTAGCACATGGTGCCCCTTTAGGACTGGCAGGAAGAACTGACAGGCTTGACATACTGCTAGCATTTCCAGGCAGTTAATGTGGAAGCCTTTTTTCGCCTTCGACCAGTGGCCGAAAGTCAGTATGCTCTCGCACAGCACCCGCCAAGCTGGGTTGGAGGTGTCTGTCGTGACAACTGTCCTTCTGCAAACCATCCCCATGGTCACGCCCTGTTCCATCCAGTGGGAGCTCTTCCAGGGGGCCAGGGCTGTTACACAGGCCTGACTCCCCATGATCTGCAGGCGTCCGTGACGCCAAGCATGGGATGGAACCCGTGGTTTCAACCAGCGCTGAAGGGGGTGCATAAGAAGCAGACCCAACTGTAGTGCTGGCGATGCCGCCGCCATGAGGCCCAGCATCCTCTGAAATGTTTTGAGAGGGCGAGTGGTACCAATCTCGAAAGAGGTCACCAGCCTCCGTATGGCCAGAGCCGGCAGGACAACAGCTCTCAATTGGGCTGAGTCGAAAATTGTTCCCAGGAACAATATTCACTGGCTGGGGAACAACGCGCTCTTGGCAAAATTGACATTGACCCTGAGTCCCAGGCACTCCAGGTGGCTGAGGAGGAGGGTTCTGTGTGATATTAGCTCTGCCTCCGACTGGGCCAGAACAAGCCAGTCGTCGATGTATGAGATCGAGGATGGGCCTTAGATTGCCATCCTTGTTGGGGACGAGGAAATGGCAGCTGTGGAAGCCTGACTCGCTTGAGCTGGGGGAACCGTTTCTACAGCTCCTATCGCCAGCAAATTCATCACCTCGGAGGTGGGAACCACGCCGCTGAATCGCGGGGGTCTTCAAGCGAATTGCAGTGAATAACCTCGTTTTATTATCCCCAAAACCCAGTCTGGCACTCTGGGGATGGCCTGCCAGGCCTGTCGTGGTAGTAGAGGCGGCGCAACTATAACACATGTGAATAATCCCGCCCACTCTAAAGCGGTACTGAACTGCAGTGGAAATGCAAGCCGAGCCGAACCGTGCCGTACTGAGCCGGGCCGAGCCGAGCCGAGTCGTACCACGCAGTGGAAAAGCACCATTAGAGTTCGTACTTGACTAACTGGGGCCCAGGTCAGGAAGCAGACAGACTGGCATTTAGCCACTCACGTCACAGAAGTCAGTTTATTCTCAGCACATAGATACTCTTTCACCTAGATATCATAATATAGAGACTCTGTCTATTCCCCCGAACAAGCAAACCCCAAAAATTTTCAAACCCATTTAAGGGTAATAATTTAATTTAAAAAAAACAAACAGATATAATACATATAAACAAATGCTAAAGCTTGGAGGGAAAAGGAAAGCGGAGCGGACCCGTGCCGTCCTGAGCCGTGCCGAGCCGAGCCGAGTCGTACCACGCAGTGGAAAAGCACCATTAGAGTTCGTACTTGACTAACTGGGGCCCAGGTCAGGAAGCAGACAGACTGGCATTTAGCCACTCACGTCACAGAAGTCAGTTTATTCTCAGCACATAGATACTCTTTCACCTAGATATCATAATATAGAGACTCTGTCTATTCCCCCGAACAAGCAAACCCCAAAAATTTTCAAACCCATTTAAGGGTAATAATTTAATTTAAAAAAAACAAACAGATATAATACATATAAACAAATGCTAAAGCTTGGCTTAATGAATATTAGATCCCTTTCTACTAAAACACTTTTTGTAAAATATATATATATATATATATATATATATCAGTCTCTCCAGGATTTATATATATATATATATATCAGTCTCTCCAGGATTGATATATATATATATATATATATATATATATCAGTCCCTCCAGGATTTCGCGGGACTTTTTTCTGATTTTTGCGGCCTAAATTGACTGATTTTGCTGCAGCATTTCTTATTGTTTTGCAGTGAAAATATACCACAGATAACAGTCTTCTAACATTGTTATGACTTTTCTGACTTTGAGAACCATTGTAGGGATCCAGACTAACATTTGAAGACACTAGCACCAGTGCTGTTAAGTTCTACAGAAGGTGGCAACAGCACCTGACAGTAAAGCACTCGCCCTAATCGCACATCTACATCTCGGAGATGTCTATATGATGTCTGCATTTACATTTGCAAGATGCATTTTTTAGAGTGTTTGCTCATCTGCAATACGTCTCTAAGATGTTTCCTGTCAGATGTCAAATAGACATTTATTAGAATGCATGTAAAAATGCTTCTGAGACGTTTATCAGATTACACAGCAGATGTTTCCCAGATCTTTAGCAGACGTCTTACAGATGTACTTGTGCCGTCTGGGCAGTTGAGATGCAGATAAAATTAACTTTTATTACTGTAATGTCTAACTATAATATACATACAAAAATATATATATATATTAGGGAGTGGAAATGGCTAATAAGGCTATAAGTACTTTTCTGCAGCCATCTACTAGTGATTATTTAATGCATGCTGTGCCATCACATTAAAAATAACTTTTAAATTGGGTAATACTTAAAGCTCTGAAGTGCTGGGAAAAGTTGTGTGAAACATTTAAAAACACTCAAAAAAATTAGACCATTTCTGCCACAAGTTGTCCCTGTAGTTTTACTATGTTAAATCCATGGTGAATGGTGATGATTTGTGTTTATTGAACAATGTTTTTCCTGGTTACCACATCAGTGGTAAGTGATGTCAGAACAGTATATTGTTCTGATATCTATAGCTTTAACAGAATTCTGCGCCGAATTTGAATGCTTCTCACAAGATGTTATCTTTCTTCACTGTATCTCCCAGTGCTGTGCATAACGGTGTCAAGATCAAGATCAGGCCGCAGCAAGGCTGTTCATTCCATTTTTGGAACTGAGAAACCTTTCTTTGACTTTTTCTGAATTTTGATGACGTCACGGGACGTGTCTAAGCCCAAAATCTGCGGAAATTACGAAAATTTGCCAGCTCTTGTGAAAATTGCAGAGTTTGCTTGATTTTGCAATAAATTCAGCGATCGCAGAATTGCAAAATCATGGAGGGACTGATATATAGGCTACGTTCACACTGTCAGTTTTTGGGATTGACTACCGCATTTTCTTTACAGGTGTGAGTCTCGAAATGTCCCGTTCACGCAGCAGCTTACAGTTGTGTTTAGAATACTGTCTGTATGAACGTGCAATGGGAGTCAAGCCCCATTCCTTACCAGTAACCATAGCGACAGTAACCAAAGAAAAATCAAAGATGGCGACGTCCATAAAACTGAAAGTCTTATCACTTTCTGACATGACAATTGAGCCGCGATTTCTTTCGTCAAATCTTCAATAACCAACAGCAGCTTTTGAATTTGGGTGGAGAGTGGAGCATTAATCGTGCGCAGAACACAAAACTGGCAGGCTCTAAAACGTTCAGACGACACGTGTAGAAGATTTTTATTGGTCAAAATATGAACTACTCAAGTATAATCAATGTGAATCTGGCCATTTATATATCAAGTTATTCTATTGTTATAATCATGTATCTGCCTGTCTGTGAGGCCTGCATGAGACCTCCTTGGTGCAGACATTACAAAAATACAGTATATGGTAAAGTTGCATGTCCTGTTTTGACATTAGACAAAATATATGATGGGGCCTCTTTAGTCATGGAACATAAATTGTGGCCTCCTGTCTGCTTCTAGGTGGCAGGCTGGAGACACAGCCAAAAGAGGTAAACGAGTTGATAAACAATAACCATATGTATGAAATGTATTGAACATGGGCACGCCTTCGGAAAGCACTGTATAAAAGAGAGTACAGACACAGACTCGATAGATTTTCTGCAGATAATCTCTAGACTGCATTATCTCTCTGATAATAAAAGTCTATTTTTCTGGCATCAAAACCCAAGTGTTCAAGAGTGATTCTTCATAGAAACGGCAAGAGCCACCACATTTTGGCGCCCAATGTGGGGCTGGAAAGGAGCAGAGGGTGGTGGATCACTTTGGGCAGGCTTGACGAACAACATTATTAGTGGCCACTAAACAATAAAGGTAGGCAGTTTTTTTGCTTATATATACTGAACAAAATTATAAACGCAACACTTTTGTTTTTGCCCTATTTTTCATGAGCTGAACTCAAAGATCTAAGACTTTTTCTATGTACACAAAAGGCCTATTTCTCTCAAATATTGTTCACAAATCTGTCTAAATCTGTGTTAGTGAGCACTTCTCCTTTACCGAGATAATCCATCCACCTCACAGGTGTGGCATATCAAGATGCTGATTAGACAGCATGATTATTGCACAGGTGTGCCTTAGGTTGGCCACAATAAAAGGCTACTCTAAAATGTGCAGTTTTATCACACAGCACAATGCCACAGATGTCGCAAGTTTTGAGGGAGCGTGCAATTGGCATGCTGACTGCAGGAATGTCCACCAGAGCTGTTGCCCGTGAATTGAATGTTCATTTCTCTACCATAAGCCGTCTCCAAAGGCATTTCAGAGAATTTGGCAGTACATCCAACCGGCCTCACAACCACAGACCACACCAGCCCAGGACCTCCACAGCCAGCATACTCGCCTCCAAGATCGTCTGAGACCAGCCACCCGGACAGCTGCTGCAACAATCGGTTTGCATAACCAAAGAATTTCTGCACAAACTGTCAGAAACCGTCTCAGGGAAGCTCATTTGCATGCTCATCGTCCTCATCGGCCCCATGTTGCGAGGATCTGTACACAAATGGCCAGCATACTCACCGGACATGTCACCCATTGAGCATGTTTGGGATGCTCTGGATCGGCGTATATGACAGCGTGTTCCAGTTCCTGCCAATATTCATCAACTTCGCACCGCCATTGAAGAGGAGTGGACCAACATTCCACAGGCCACAATCAACAACCTGATCAACTCTATGCGAAGGAGATGTGTTGCACTGCATGAGGCAAATGGTGGTCACACCAGATACTGACTGGTTTTCGGACCCCCCAATACAGTAAAACTGCACATTTTAGAGTGGCCTTTTATTGTGGCCAGCCTAAGGCACACCTGTGCAATAATCATGCTGTCTAATCAGCATCTTGATATGCCACACCTGTGAGGTGGATGGATTATCTCGGCAAAGGAGAAGTGCTCACTAACACAGATTTAGACAGATTTGTGAACAATATTTGAGAGAAAAAGGCCTTTTGTGTACATAGAAAAAGTCTTAGATCTTTGAGTTCAGCTCATGAAAAATGGGGCAAAAACAAAAGTGTTGCGTTTATAATTTTGTTCAGTGTAATAAGTGTTGTTTGCCAAAGTCAGCCAGTGGGGGTATAGACACTCGAAAATGCTCCTCCAAATTTAAAGAACAAAAAGAAAAAGGGTTTTGATTCCAGAAGAAATAATTGCATGCACTGATCTGTTTTACTATAATAGTAAATGAGGGCAGATTGTGCATGCAAAAATCTGTGTTTACTGCCAAGAGGGCCTTTGACGGATGGCAGTAGATGTTAAGCAGATATACATTGCATGCAATGGTCTGTGTTTATTGATGAGTGGGCCTCGATGGACATCAATGGACGTTAAGCAGATAAAGTAAAGGGAAGCGCGCAAAGTCCTATGGCTAGGCAAAAATTCCTGCAGGGTACTGCTTTTTTACTGTGTTGAGGAAGTGTATCAATGAAAGAGCGAGCAACTGACAGGTCACTTAGGAAGAGTGTAGAGTAGTCTGTGTAAATGTATGTGTCTGTGTCTGTCTGAGCGTATTTGTAACTTGTGGTTGTATGAGAAAATAAACCCTATATCTGGTGGAGCAGGAGGTGTGTGCCCCTCCTGAACTGTCACTTGAGTGTGATCAGGTCACGGAGACGGACACAGCTTGTGTTGCGCTGGAGAAGAGTGAATGAGTCTATGAGCCCTGAGCAATAAAGGGACTTGTATGAATGTTGTTGTTTTTTTTAAAGTGTTCCAAGATATGGACTTTGCAGCTTATTGAAATAATAATAGATTAATTGAAATAAGATATACATGTATTATGTAATGAAATGTTTTAACAGATTAATAAAAAGATTGCACGTGCTTAAAACACGTCTAAAATTTGTATCTTATTATCCCTGGGACAGAGTATGAAAGTTAATCCACTACAGAGCTTCAGAGATTTAGACTGGAGTTAACTAAAAGATAACTTGTGTAGTGCAACGTTGAATCAGAGCAAGATTGGGTGACCAAATTCATATCAATTTTGATTCAAAAGCTATTTAACAATAATAATGGAACTTGTTGATTAAATATTTAAATAAAAGGAATTTTGTTATGTTGGTTGGGAAAAATTAATTCACCATTACCAGATTATTCTGAATCATATATGCAAATATAGAAGAAAAATTATGATTGAAGTCTTTAGTTTACCATACGCATATCATGCTGTTGTAAAAGGAAATATTATTTTGTTTAATTGCAGTATATAATAAAGGTAGATTACTGCTGCTTTCTGCATTTTGCAAAGAAAAAACTGCTTGCTATTTTTATGCAATGAAGAACTTGCTTTACTAAAATAGAATAAGGGAACTGCTGTTTTTAACCAGATGAGATTGTTTTTATTAAGGGACCATTAAAAGAGATGGTTGAAAAGTGAAAATTAGATCAAAAGCAGATTGCTCAGACACAATTTGGTCAGAGTTTACAAAGGTTCAATTTGATTAATGCATTCTCTGAGTGTTCAAATTTCAGATAACTTCTGGAACAGTGCTTTGACAAAGGGAAACAATGAACTGGAGTCTGTCTAACAAAGTGGTGAAGAAGCAAAGACACAGCTGCAGAGAGAAGAAGAGGGAGGGGTTGATGGACGCTCACCTCCTGAAGAGGAGTTTAGACTTCAGCATGGAGAAAGACTGACTTAAAGCAGGAAAAGGTGAATCTTTCACTTGAGACTTTTCCTGAGAGTGAAGAGAACAGCCTGAAATGCAAAACTCTGGCAGGAGCAATCAAAAGGCAGACTGAGGAAAGGCAGAGAAACAAAGGAGACCATACACCACAACATCAGGCCTTTGAGTGCCATCACAGACTGACTGACCCAGTGCAACAGCCAAACAGCTTCAACAGACTGATGATCTAACCAGAAGGACTTTCATCCCTTCCCATTGCGTGCACAGGTGCTGCATATATAATGATCACTCACTATAGAGACTGCTTCATATTTTGTTAATTATTTTATTAACTATATTAATCTTGATTATCCACTGGTCTCACAGCAGTTCTTCCTAACATTCTCAATCTGCTTTTCAATAGGTACCAGTCCAGCCTTATGTCTTAAAGAAAAAGTAATTATGACAGACAGAAGTGGGTGCTTGACTCACCAATCAGATAAAAATGGAGCTGGATTTGGCACAGTAAGGGCTATTTCATTAACCAACTAGGGGGAAATGTACAACTGAATTATTGACAACAATGCTGAACTCTTTGGGAAATAGAAAAGAAAAAAGGGTAGACAAGATGTCTAATAAAAAAGAATATGGCTGATAAAATAAAAATATTGGTCACTCCATTTTGTGTAATGGTTATTCTCGAGGGCTAGATTGAATAAAATTAAAATACTCCAAAATCATGAAATCACATATGCTGTCATCACTGAGGATAACGAGATGGAAATGTTGATGGCCATGGATCCTACAAACCCAATTCCAAAAAAGTTTGGACACTGTACAAATTGTGAGTAAAAAAGGAATGGAATAATTTACAAATCTCATAAACATATATTTTATTCACAATAGAATATAGATAACATATCAAATGTTGAAAGTGAGACATTTTGAAATGTCATGCCAAATATTGGCTCATTTTGGATTTCATGAGAGCTACACATTCCAAAAAAGTTGGGACAGGTAGCAATAAGAGGCCGGATCTATTATTCTAACCAAATTAATCTATTAGATTTTGAAGAAAAAAAAGAAAGAAAAAGAGAGGTTTATACAGCAGTGTTAAACTAAACTTTATGGTGACCGACGTTGCCTGGTTGCATGACATCTAGAAACTATGTGGAATGCTACCAGGTCTATGCTCAGTAGAGTCTAACTAAATAAAAACTAAATAAATCATGCTACTCAGAATTCGTGGCAAACACAACTAAAATCATTTAGTTTACAATCAGCTGAAAACTCAAAAAAAAATATGTTTTTGGCAAAAAGGGGAATGTGAAAGAGTGTGAAAAAGTATGAATGATGGTGTTGTATGAAGTGAAAGAGGGTGTCTGACGAGACACTAAGGCAAATCAATCATTTTGCCAAAACAGCTGTATGCACATTTTAATATGTGGGCCCACAGGGCAAATTATGCCCAGTAAAATAATGACCATGGATGAATTTGGTTAAGTTTCCTGGTCAGTACCTAGGTCATTGTTGTGGCAGAAAGAAAAGCCGTGTCATGCTTGCGCAGCGTATAACATGGGAAGGCAGAGCAAAACAAGCTTGCTCTGTCCACCCCACATCTAACTTTCTTTTCAGCATATCATGATGGAGCTGATTCTGTGTCAAAAAGATAAAATATTGTCTTTCTGACTGTTAACATAAAAAAAGTGGGTTGAGTGTTTTCCAGGTCAAAAGGCTTATGCTACTGAGCAAGATATGCCTAGGAAATTATCCAGTGATATAGTGGAACTCAGTTTATAAAACAAAGAGATAACTGAATTAGCAAATTGTTGAGAATAAATTTGAAATGAATTGAAAAATAGTAAGGATGCAGATAACTGAGTAAAACCAAATTCTTTATTATATTATAGAAAATGGGTATTAGCCCTATACTCATTGTATTGACAGCACTGGATTTGTGAGGGCTAAAAAAGGGGCCAGGACAGCCCTCAACCCACATTAAATTTCCACAGGTCACACCAAGAAGGACTTGATATCACTAACAGAAAATTTTGAAGGTTTCCATTTACAGGTGACAACAGTGCTATCAAGGCCAGGGAATGGTTTGCTCCACCAATAAGAACCAGTGAGTGCAGTTATGATCTCAAGGGAGAATCTTGCATTGAGCGGCAAAATGGTTGCAGAGTGACACCTGGGTCCACATCTCTCACCTTAAAATATGGCAACCAGCTTCAAAAACTCCACACAGCATGAAGTGTGGGATGAGGGGCGTGCTAGTAACGACCCTCCCTTGCCAACGAGGGAAAGACCATTGCAACGACTCGCAAAGAGTCACCCTGGTGAAGATGGAATGAGTGGTGAGACTGCTAACGAGATGATCAAAAAACTTGGGAGCAGATGTGGGCCAACAAATGGAAAAGAGGAAGTGGAAAGAGAAGGAAACAGACAAGCAGACAACTCATGAGAAAGTGACATACAGAGACCAGTAACACAAGATGAAGTGCAAACTGATGACAACTCAAAAAGAGATAAGCAAGAAGCTCACATTCTTTTGTCAGAGAAGCAGAAAAGGGAAAAGATATCTGATGATCATCACATGCCTAATGCATCTAATTCTACAAGATCAAGCAATAGACAACAGCACCCAGACTTCCCTAGAATTGACTTTTCAACCCTCATCTGAATCTGGCAGTATCTTTTACTTAATCCAAAATGACTAATAATTGGACGAGAAGAAAAAAAAATCTAGATAAAACATTGTAGATATTAATCATAATATCAGTTATAAGAAAATTAGCAATTCAAATGTTTATGGGAAAAGGTAGAAGACAATAATTGATATAAATGGGTAAATTACACAGCAGAAAAAGAAAAGTGGGAAAACTGCATAGTTTGCTTTGAAGCAAGACCAGTCTTATATATTATACCAATACTGATACACAGTTCAAGTTGTAGAATATTTCATGATGAATGGTTTAAGACAAGGGTTCTCAAACTTTTCCATTCCACGACCCACCTAAACAAGTATAATATTTCAAGACCCACCAAAATATTTGAGATCAAAAAACAATTGACATTACTGTAAGCTTGAACTTAATAAAAAGTTTAATATGCCAGAAATGAAGTATTTAAGAAAAATAAAAATTGTATTTTATAGTATTATTTATAGTATTATTCACTAATAATATTTATGTTTAAATTTTTTTTTATTTACATATGTTAATGAGTCTATGAAATATGTCCATAAAAACTCGAGCTCACTCCGGTGCAGATATGAACTGTAATCCGCGCTGAAAGTGTTGTTAAACTCATCACGGGGTTTAGCGCAGAAAATGCTCTCATGATCCGTGTGTGTAGGGGAGAGCGGAGCACAACCTAACACTCTTTTTCTATTATTTAGCAAAGCATAAGAAGCGAAGAAGAACTATCTAAAACAGTTTGGAGATTAAAATAATTGTGAAATAATTGTAAAAACAATAAACAGATGTGTCTCATTTTAAATAGGCCTAAACAAACCAAGACGACAAATTAATTTCAGCCAGAAAGTTACTTTTGCAATGATTAAATAAATGTCCAGGACTATCTAGTGAAATGGGATTAGATGTAAAAAAAAAACTGGGAGGTAAATTCTTAATAGAAAGATGTAGAGAAATAAATACCTTTAGAAACTGTACCCCAAAAATGGCACTATGCCCATACTGGTGCCAGTGTCTCCAATCTACAACAAACTACAGAGAAGCAACTGAATTACAGTGCATACCAACCCGTAAATGGCCAATAGTACGAAAAAAAAATACAACAACCATAAGGAAAAATACCAGTAATGGCAGATCAATTATTTGAATGTTATAAAAAGAAGGGAACTATTGACATAGGAAAATTAAAGAAAATGCAGCAAAATATGGAAAATTCCACAATGTAAAGATGATTAGTTAGTGAAAAAAGCAGGCCCACCACCTATATTTGATGACATCGATATTGCATTGGCAGACATATGGTGGATGTGTGGATTAGAGTATGGCCTCTTGACAACATTACCAGAAAATTGGTCAGGATTACATACTAGGGATATGCTGACACATAAAATGAGTCATATCTCTCTAGAAGAGGAAACAATAAATGAAGAAAAAACTAGAACCAAAAGAGCATATGAAAAAGACCCTGCAGTTTATATAGATTCAATTGGTCGCCCAAGAGGTATACCTTATGAGTTTAAAGCAAGAGATGAAATAAAATCAGGGATTGAAACAATATTCATCTGGATTAAACAAAATAAAAATGCAGATTGGATCAATTACATATATTACAATCAGCAAAGATTTATTAAAAACACTGATGAGGCCTTATCACTTTTAGGAGAGCAATTGGATGCAAAGAGCAGAATGACATGGCAAAATCGAATAGCTCTAGATTATTTGTTAGTTGAGAAAGGGGGAGTGTGTGTTATGTTTGGGGATCAATGCTGTACATACATACCAAATAATACTGCTCCTGAAGGAGCATTTACTGAAGTAATGACCAAATTGAACAAACCTAAGGATTGAACTTAAAGAAAATGCTGGAAAAGATAATCAAATGTGGGACTGGTTTGATTTAAAGTTAGGAGCATGGGGAGCATGGTTAGTTAAATTAGGAATGTTTTTAGGAATTGCAGAATTGATAGGAGGATTACTATTTTACTGTGTACATTCTATATCAAGGTCACTAGTTATCAAAGCCACAGCTAAGCAAATGGAAATTCTAAGATGTCAAGATGATGGGAAATAGATTTTTGAGGGTAACCAAAATGGCCCTCTACAATGCAAAGGATCTGGACTGAAGATCAACTATGCTATTTTTTGTGATGTTACATGTTTTATGTTTTGAATTTTAATGTCCGTTGTATATTACATAACTGTGACAACCACAGGCAAGCGCTGAACCAATTGCACGCTCATGCTTATAACATTGTTTTATCTTAAATGAGGGATTAGGGAGCCGGATCTTTTACTCCCTCCTAGTCAGGTTTGGTCCTGCTGCTCTCGCCACAGTGCTGTTACATAATCTAGTCATTGGTGATAAAACTGTGTGACTTAATTTAGTCACTAGATAGTGATAACTGATGAGACTGAATTGTGAAGCTGCACTCAGGGTAATGACAATTGATGGTGAGACTTAGTAAGTCTCAAAGAAGGGAATGTAGAAGATTTTTATTGGTCAAAATATGAACTACTCAAGTATAAGCAATGTGAATCTGGCCATTTATATATCAAGTTATTCTACTGCTATAATCATGTATCTGCCTGTGTGTGAGGCCTGCATGAGATCTCCTTGGTGCAGACATTACAAAAATACAGTATATGGTAAAGTTGCATGTCCTGTTTTGACATTAGACAAAATATATGATGTGGCCACTTTAGTCATGGAACATAAATTGTGGCCTCCTGTCTGCTTCTGGGTGGCAGGCTGGAGACACAGCCAAAAGAGGTAAACGAGTCGATAAACAATAACCATATGTATGAAATGTATTGAACATGGGCACGCCTTCAGAAAGCACTGTATAAAAGAGAATACAGACACAGACTCAATAGATTTTCTGCAGATAATCTCTAGACTGCATTATCCCTCTGATAATAAAAGTCTGTTTTTCTGGCATCAAAACCCAAGTGTTCAAGAGTTATTCTTCATAGAAACGGCAAGAGCCACCAAACAAGCAGCTCATTTTTCCGTCACTGTAAGTTACGGAAAACACACATGAAAACACGTAACACACGTTAGACACGTGTTTGTGCGGCAGAGCGGCTCTCTCTCGCACTGTATGATGTGACAGACAAATAGTTGTGCAGTCCGGATCCGTTCACACAGCGTGTGTTTTCGTGTGAGTTCGGTTACAGAATGCGGTTGTCACGCCCGTAAATAACCGAACTGTGTGTGAACGTAACCGTATTAAGGACTCAAAAACAGGACTGACAACAGTATTCTGCTGCTGTGTGAACATGGCCATATATAGGATATGAGATCATAACCTAGATGTGCTCTGTTTAACAGAAACATAGCTAAAACCAGATGATTACATTACTTTAAATAATAAAGACTTTACAGACTTTATTACCATACAGACTTTATCACCATACAGACTTTAGCAAAGAATTTGCTGGCTGCAGATAAAGTCTTAATTGTTGGTGATTTTAATATCCATTTATAGACGTTCTAAACTCTACTGGAGTTACAACACATGACAGAACCCACTCATTGTCGTAGTCATACTTTAGATTTAATATTATCACATGGAATTGGTGTTAATGAAATTAAAATTATGCAACAGAGTGATGATATATCAGATCATTATCTAGTTTTGTGAATACGCCATTTAGCTAAAGCTGGAAATTCAACTCCTTGTCACATCACTTCTACTACAAAAGACTGCTTTGTAAATAATCTTCCTGACTTGTCTCATCTTCACAGCATATCCAATAGCTCAGAAAAACTTGATATTGTAACTATGGACTGTCTCTTTTCTAGCACTTTAGACACCGTTGCTCCTTTATGCTTTAAGAAGATTAAGGAAAACAGTTTGACGCTGTGGTATAACAAGCACACTCGCACCCTAAAGAAAGCAGCCCAGAAAACGAAAAATCATTGCCATTAGGATATGTTTTTAAAGCGATAGTTCACCAAAAAATGAAAATTCTGTCATTGCGTTATTTCTTATTGTTTTGCAGTGAAAATATACCACAGACAACATTCTTCTAACATTGTTATGGCTTTTCTGACTTTGAGAACCATTGTAGGGCTCCAGACTAACATTTAAAGACACTAGCACCAGTGCTATTAAGTTCTACAGAAGGTGGCACCAGCACCTGACAGTAGAGCACTCGCCATAATCGCGCAATCTCGGAGATGTCTATATGATGTCTGCATTTACATATGCAAGATGTATTTTTTAGAGTGTTTGCTCATCTGCAATACATCTCTAAGATGTTTCCTGTCAGATGTCAAATAGACATTTATTAGAATGCATGTAAAAATGCTTCTGAGACATTTATCAGATTACACAGCAGATGTTTCCTAGATCTTTAGCAGACGTCTTTACAGATGTACTTGTGCTGTCTGGGCAGTTGAGATGCAGATAAAATTAACTTTTATTACTGTAATGTCTAACTATAATATACATACAAAAATATATATATATATTAGGGAGTGGAAATGGCTAATAAGGCTATAAGTACTTTTCTGCAGCCATCTACTAGTGATTATTTAATGCATTTATTTTTTAAATAAGTGTTTGCTTTCCTACATTATGAAGCTTTTAGTTTTATAAATGGGGACAACCTATGAAGGTTGAACAAATAATGCCATCACATTAAAAATAACTTTTAAATTCGGTAATACTTAAAGCTCTGAAGTGCTGGGAAAAGTTGTGTGAAGCATTTAAAAACACTCGAAAACATTAGACCATTTCTGCCACAAGTTGTCCCTGTAGTTTTACCATGTTAAATCCATGGTGAATGGTGGTGATTTGTGTTTATTGAACAATGTTTTTCCTGGTTACCACATCAGTGGTAAGTGATGTCAAAACAGTATATTGTTCTGATATCTATAGCTTTAACAGAATTCAGCGCCGAATTTGAACGCTTCTCACAAGATTTCACAGAGATGTTATTGATTCAGCTGCGAATTTGACTGCTTTCTTCACTGTATCTCCCAGTGCCGTGCATAACGGTGTCCAGATCAAGATCAGGCCGCGGATCCGGCCCGAGCAGATAAACGGTCTGCGCTGCGTAGCCCATAAAAAAAAAGCAGCGTGGATTCGTACCGCTTTAGGTTCGTTTGTCCAATGTAGCTCTTGTAAATCGGTCATGATGAGAACGCAAGGCTGTTCATTCCATTTTTGGAACTGAGAAACCTTTCTTTGACTGACTGACTTTCTATGAATTTTGATGACGTCACAGGACTCGTCTAAGGCCAAAATCTGCGGCAATTACGAAAATTTGCCAGCTCTTGTGAAAATTGCAGAGTTTGCTTGATTTTGCAATAAATTCAGCGATCGCAGAATTGCAAAATCATGGAGGGACTGATATATAGGCTACGTTCACACTGTCAGTTTTTGGGATTGACTACCGCATTTTCTTTACAGGTGTGAGTCTCGAAATGTCCCGTTCACGCAGCAGCTTACAGTTGTGTTTAGAATACTGTCTGTATGAACGTGCAATGGGAGTCAAGCCCCATTCCTTACCAGTAACCATAGCGACAGTGACCAAAGTAAAATCAAAGATGGCGACGTCCATAAAACTGAAAGTCTTATCACTTTCTGACATGACAATTGAGCCGCGATTTCTTTCGTCAAATCTTCAATAACCAACAGCTTCGTGCGCAGAACACAAAATTGACGGGAGCGACTCCGGTGGAAATCTGACGGGCTCGAAAACGTACAGACGACACGCAGCTAATTTTTCCGTTACTGTAAGTTACGGAAAACACGTAACACACGTTAGACACGTGTTTGTGCGGCAGAGCAGCTCTCTCTCGCACTGTATGATGTGACAGACAAATAGTTGTCCAGTCCGGATCCGTTCACACAGCGCGTGTTTTCCGATAATGCGGTTGTGAGTCCTGAAAATTACGGGTGTGAGTTCGGTTACAGAATGCGGTTGTCACGCCCATAAATAACCGAACTGTGTGTGAACGTAACCGTAATTAAGGACTCAAAAACAGGACTGACAACCTATTCTGCTGCTGTGTGAACGTGGCCATATATAGGATATGAGATCATAACCTAGATGTGCTCTGTTTGACAGAAACATGGCTAAAACCAGATGATTACATTACTTTAAATAATAAAGACTTTACAGACTCTATTACCATACAGACTTTATCAAAGAATTTGCTGGCTGCAGATAAAGTCTTAAGTGTTGGTGATTTTAATATCCATGTAGATAATGAAAATGATGCATTGGGATTAGCATTTATAGACATTCTAAACTCTACTGGCGTTACAACACATGACAGAACCCACTCATTGTTGTAGTCATACTTTAGATATATTATCACATGGAATTGGTGTTAATGGCATTAAAATTCTGCAACAAAGTGATGATATATCAGATCATTATCTAGTTTTGTGAATACGCCATTTAGCTAAAGCTGGAAATTCAACTCCTTGTCACTTCTACTACAAAAGACTACTTTGTAAATAATCTTCCTGACTCATCTCATCTTCACAGCATATCCAATAGCTCAGAAAAACTTGATATTGTAACTATGGACTGTCTCTTTTCTAGCACTTTAGACACAGTTGCTCCTTTATGTTTTAAGAAGATTAAGGGAAACAGTTTGATGCTGTGGTATAACAAGCACACTTGCACCCTAAAGAAAGCAGCTCAGAAAACGAAAAATAATATATTGAATATTAGTTCATCATTGTCATTAGGATATGTTTTTAAAGCGATAGTTCACCAAAAAATGAAAATTCTGTCATTAATTACTCACCCTCATGTTGTTCCAAACCCATAAAACCTTTGTTCATCTTTGGAACACAAATTAAGATATTTTTGATGAAATCAGAGAGCTTTCTGACCATGTATAGACAGCAACGCAACAGTCACGTTCAAGGCCCAAAAAGGTAGTAAGGACATCATTAAAATAGTCCATGTGACATCTGTGGTTCAACCTTAATTTTATGAAGCTACGAGAATACTTTTTGTGCACAAAGAAAACAAAATTAATGACTTTATTCAATAATTTTATTTGCACACAAAAGGATGAATGCCTCTCTTGACCAACAAGAACATACAAGGCTGGCTTGAATATGCTAAAAAATCATTTGGATAGACCTTTTGAGTTCTGGAAGAATGTTTTTGGAGTGATGTGACCCAACTGGAGCTTTTTGAACCCACGGATCAGTGGTATGCCTGATTCAAAAAAGGCAAAGCTTATGAGAATACCATTTCCATGGTCAAACATGGAGGTTGACCAGTTGACCAGTAACAATTAGTACACTGAAGGCAAGTTGTGATGAACCCAAGTGCAGTTTAATAAAATCCAAAAGTAAGCAAAAACACAAGGAACAATTCTTGGCTTTGGCAAAAACATGAACAAGACTTAGCATGGCAAAGACATGAAAACAACTCGCCAACAGCAGATTACACAGTACAAAGCTAGACAGATATTATTGCTGGCGGGCCAGTTGCCGACCACTGCTCTAAGATTTTTTCCAGCTGTGGTGGCAGGACTATTTCTCATGGACCACGCCCCCTCCCCTCCCCACCCAAGAATCATGTGCACTCAGAATTTAATTTATTTTAACTAAAAAAGACAAGTAAATAGTAAATAATAAAATAAGAACATAAATTAATGACAATCAATAGTACAAACAAAAACAATAACAAGAAATGTTTTCAGTTAGGTCTAACTACAATCTACAATCTGTATAATGAAAGACAGCAGCAGGTTTATTTAGACTGCTGTCTCTTTAAGACCTCATGCACAGATCTAATATCCTGATACACATGGCTCTATGCTTACTTTTCTTTTTAGGAGCGCTTTTTACCTTTGCAATGGCATCATTTTCATCAGTCAAATTCAAAAATTTATGTTTATAAACTTTTTAAAATTTCTATTTAAAACAATATAAGACAAAGAATAAAACAAATAAGTTACCAATCATATGAAATTAGTATTATTAAAAAAATAATTTGGGTGCACAGAAGAACACAAAAGTGGCTTGTAGGTACATTTGTAGGTTTGAACGGCTGATTCATTCAGGAATGAAGCAAGTGACTGTCTTTATGAATGGGTAATCATGAATCACTGACTCACTAGATTAGTTCAAAAATGCACTTTCATTCATGAATGAAACACAGCTGTGTTTGCTTTTAGAGCTGTTTTAGAGCTGAGCTGTTACTTTATTTGGAACTATTTTCATTGATGAAATAGAGCAAAATCAGGCATTACTTGTTTACTGAACTGTTGTATTAAATCAATATCACATTTGCAAACTCCTTTAATAATTATTAAAAGATGTCACTCTCCTTATCACGATCTGTGGGCGCACAGAAAATGAGAGCGTGCAAGTGAGTTCTCAAGACACAAAAGCACGTGCAAATGATACGTTCCATCATCTGTCATCGAATTATAAGCGTGGAACCTGCGGGAATGAGTAGAATTATTATTAATAGCAATCCCGCACTGAAATTCAAGTCCTGCTCTGTTTTCTCTGCTAATAACCCGACTGTGAATCATGCGAGCGGCATTATGTTGTCAGTGAGAAGCTGCAGCCATGGCAGGGATTTTTTTTTGTGCCGGCAAAACAACAACAATGAGCTACATATTACTTTTCCCCTCATTTTTTCGAATTGACGGAAATCTGTCGTAGCGACAGAAAACTTTAATCCCTGCGTCAATGGGCAACCAGGTGAGACACAGGGCCCACAACCGATCTAAAGTATCCAGATAGAAATTTGTCACACATTCTCAATAGGAAAGTGCCCAAGCAACATTACTCAAAAAAAGTTGCCCGGCAAAAATGCTCAAAAAGTTGTGTATCATCCCCAGTGTATCATCAGCCTTATGGGGGTGTTTTGCTGTTGAAGGAGGTGGAAATCTTGACTGTATGGAGGGCATCATGGATTATTTTAAGTATCAGACCATTTTGGCAAAGATTGTGATGCCTTCGGTACAGAGACTGATGCTTGATGATAAACAGACTCTCCTGCAGAACAGCCATTCCCAAGTATACATCCAAATCTACTTCAGGAATCAGTAGAATGTTTTTGCCTGTTCAGTCTTCAGATTTAAATATCATTGAAAATATTTGGTTGATTGTAGCAGATTCCAAAGATTGCAGAGGTGACAGAAACTTCTAAACACTTACAGGCAGCGTTTATTGAAGGTTATATAAAAATAAAAGATTCTGCACATATTTTGACTTTTGGAGGTTGAATTATTTTGTACATGGGTCAAAGACAAGACATTACAATGTTGGTGTCCACATCAAATTAAAGTTACAAAAAGTCATTTTACATACAGGAATTTTGTCCCGAATATGCAGTTTGTCAGAGGTCATTCAGTGTAACAGGATCAGGAAACCATTTTGAAATTAAATAAACAACCAATAGTCATTAAATAGTCTGTGACATCATCAAAGGGTGCCCTGAAGACCATGTGGTGCTACAGCAGGATTAATTTAATGCTCTTAATAATTTGATAATTTCACCTTTTCATAGTGTTGTAACTTGAGTTACAAAAACACGTCATTCAGTGAAATTCCAAAAAAAAAACACTTTTATAGTTAGATTTTTTTTTTAAATAATTAGTTGTGAATAATTATGATTAACTTTTCTGGTCAAGTTCACTGTTTGATATAGGTGGCTAGTTGTTAGCCTGCAATATTAGCTTAAGTAGAAGTTTCGTCATTCAGGGTAATGTTTTGTCATTCGGATGACAGTGTCACTGTTTAGATAGCCTTTTATTTATATTTCATATAAATGAAGGATGTTTAGTGCTAAAAAAAATTTTAAACTTTATAAATATTAATGTTTTAATGCATTTTTTTTCTTTTTTTACGTGTATTTATTTTAGATGTGCTCAAACAAAGAGAGAGTTACTAGGCACCGCCAGAAAATGATTGCAGAAAATTAATACCAATCCTGAATACCAATGATGCATTTTAACAAGTCATATACAGACATGTGCAACAACAATAATATGCATAGTACTGATCTACTGTCTTAACATCATATTCATGTAACATAATAATATTTATTCTTAATCATAATATGGTTCGTTTCTATTAAAAGGGTCATATGACGTTGCTAAAAAGAACATTATTTTGTGTATTTGGTGTAATGCAATGTGTTTATGCAGTTTAAGGTTAAAAAAACACATTATTTTCCACATAATGTACATTATTGTTGCTCCTCTATGCCCCGCCTTTCTGAAACGCATCGATTTTTACAAAGGTCATCGTTCTGAAAAGTGAGGTGTATGCTGATTGGCCAGCTATCCAGTGCATTGTGACTGGCCGAATGCCTCAAGCATAGGGCTGCACGATAAATCGAAATGGAATCGAGATCGCGATTCGACAGAAGCTGCGATTGTCATGCGTATCTTTCAGTGAAGCACGGTTCTGTGATTAGCAGTAAATCTCCATTCAAAGGCCAGAGGGCGCTCTTGCGCTGAAACTCCAAATAAACCCCACAGAAGAAACCCAGGAAATGCCTATCGGTTCATGAAACAGTCCTCCATAAAATGTGCTGCACACATCTGAATATTTGGGTTCAACAGTTCTGGAACAGTGTTGTAAATACAACTTAACCACTGATTTCTAGTTGTCTCCTCATTTGGAAGGCCAAACAAAGTAGTTTCGGTTTCACGACGAAACACACAGCGTCACACATGGTGGGCTTGAGTGAGCGGAGGCCAGCGGGCTTGAGTGAGGAACGGCCGGCGGGCTTGAGAACGGCGCGGCTGGCGGGCTTGCGGCAACCACATGTGACGACCCCGGGCTGAACTTCGCTTTGTCCATGGTGAAAGCCGATCCGGTGATCCACAGCGCGAAGTTGATGTATTTGCTCAGCAACCAGCACGGATCAGCACTAGGCATGATGAAGCGGATATCGTCCTCTTTTGGAAGGCCAAACAAAGTAGTTTCGCTTTCACAACAAAACACAGAGCGTCTCCACGACATGGCGGCGGCGGCAACAACAATACTACAGCGAGAATAAAAGTTACGCCTTCTTTCTTTGCATGAACATTTGGGCGGTGTTATGCAAATCTTTCCACACATTGACATAGACATGTGAGGGCGTGTTTAAACGAGGCATTTTAGGAGGGCGTGGACAAGTCTTAACTTTTATAAAGAATATCTCTTTGGGTTTGAGACTTTAGTCTTTGCAACTTTAGGGATCTTATCTATGCACGAACAGCTTGTAACACTCCAAAGAGAGAGGAAAATTTGAAATTGCATCATATGACTCCTTTAATATTGAAGGCTATATGCTTAATATGTAGCTTTGCTTGACACATTTTGTATCAGGGGGTCCCTGCTCCATGTTTCTATCACCTAAGGGGTCGTTGCCCTAAAAAACGTTGAAGGCCCCTGCTGTACATTATTGTAGCTCCTCTTTGCCCAGTCTTCCTAAAATGCGTCGATTTCTACAGAACCAGTGTGCTCTGATTGGCCAATCACAATGCACTGAGTCAGCTGGCCAATCAGAGCACACTGCACTTTTCAAAGGAGGGGTTTTGTAGAAATCAATGCATTTTAGGAAGACTGGGCAAAGATGCTGAAGGACTCAGAAATTTCTCAGATTTCCTGAATTCATATAAAGATGCTATGCCTGTGAGTAGAATAAGAAACTTATGAGCAAACTTCCTGATTGGGCGGCAGCCAGCTGAAATCGCCAAGCCAAGCAAACGCAGAGTGAGACGCAAGATTTTCCAACTTTCCAAGATTTTGTCCATTTCATGTCAGTTGAGGGTGAGGTTGCCACAACCCAGTCACTTCCTTCCATGCCCTTCACACTTCTGAAGCTAATAAAGAGAAACATAATTTCAAGGTTAGTTAGAACAAGTCCAATGTCTTCCATATAGTCACACAGCATGAGAATCCAAAGCCCACTGGTAAAATCACTAAACCATGTCTGTTCTGTCAAGGCAGTAAACATCAAATTCATGATAGATTTTTTTGAAGATCTCTTGAAGAGCGAAAGACAGTTTATAAAGGATACAAAGCTGTGCTACAGATGTTTGAAGCTCGGTCAGAGTGCCAGAGACTGTTGCTTCAGACATAGCTGTAACACCTGCAAGGGAAGACATCCTACCTGCTTACACGATGACATTAATGAAGGACCAGGAGTACAGAGAGCATTATGTTAAGTTCATGGAAGACGTAATAGAGAATGGTGATACAGAAGAAGTCATTGATGAAGGAAGGGAAGGAGAAAAATGGTACAGCCCTCATCACGGACTGTATCACTCGAAGAAGCCAGGGAAATTGCATGTGGATTTTGACCGCTCTGCCAGATACAAGGGCATGAACGATCATCTTCTCATAGGCCCTGACCTGATGAACAGCCTGACTGGCATTCTCTTGTGGTGCAGACAGTACCCTGTAGCCCTGATGTGTGATATTGAGAGGATGTTCCACCAGTTCCATGTTGAGGAAGCAGATTGTGATTACTTACGATTTCTATGGTGAAGAAATGGAGATTTCAACTCACAACCTCAAACGTTCCGCATGAGAGTACATCTGTTTTGTGCCTTGTCATCCCCCAGATGTGCTAACTATGGACTGAAGCATCTTGCAAGAGAAGGTGAACATCTGCATCCCCTAGGTTCACAATTCATTATGCAAGATTTCTACATGGATGATGTAGTCTCCAGCGTTGAAAGTGCAGAGAAGGCCATCAAGTTGGCTCAAGAAGCTCACCAGCTTTGTGCACTAGGAGGTTTAAGGCTGCATAAATTTGTATCCAATGACAAGGCAGTTTTGGAGACAATACCACCCTCTGAGTGTGCTGTAGACGTTACAGCTGTCAATCTCTCCCTCTCTGGCCAACCTTTGGAAAGAGCCTTGGGCATTTACTGGCATCTGGAACATGATAATTTCACATTTTGCGTCATCGTTAAGGACCAGCCAGCAACCCATAGAGGTATACTGTCTACTGTGGCCTCGTTATTCGACCCCTTAGGGTTTCTTGCACCATTCTTCCTCAAAGGAAAGATTGTTCTTCAAGAAATGTGCCGAAATGGCACGGGCTGGGATGATCCCTTACGTGATGGTTTGCAGCCAGGCTGGGAGCACTGGAAGGCCGATCTTGTTAACTTGGAGAAGATTGAGGTGCCTCATTGTATTGTGCCTGCTAGGTTTGGGAGAATCACGAGGAGAGAGATTCATCACTTCTCAGAGGCCAGCATGAGAGGATATGGTCAGTGTTCATACCTTAGGTTTGAGAATGAGCAAGGTGACATTCATTGTTTTTTGCTCATGGCAAGATCTAGAGTATCCCCACTTAAGGTCACAACAATCCCTCGGTTAGAGTTGACTGTTGCGGTTGTGTCAGTTGCAGTGAATGATATGTTAAAGGAAGAAATGAACCTTGCAGATGCAGAGGCATATTTCTGGACTGGAGTTAGGCTACATAAACAATGAAGCTTGGTGCTTCCACACATTTGTTGTGAATCAAGTTCAGAGAATTCATCGCAGTACACCTCCTCAACAGTGGCGATACATTCCCTTTGATGAAAATCCAGCCGACTATGCATCACGAGCGTAATGTCTGTTTTGGGTTTTGTTTCATGTTCTTGTTTTCATGCATTTTATTTTGTAATTTGATTCATGCTGTTGGCGTCATGCTTCCCTTGCCCTCATATATTTCTGCCTTGTGTATGTTTCATGTTCTCATTGGTTGTCTTAGTCATGTGTCTTGTTTCTCATTGGTTGGTTCTTGTCATGTGACCCTCTTTGTTTGATATAAATAGCCCTTTTGTTGCCTTAATTCTTGGTCTGTTGTTGTCCTGTAAAGGCTGTTTCGTGTGCTCCTTGTCTCGTCTTGCTATTGCCATTGCCAAGTTTGGATTACTTTGTGTTTTTGTTTAATAAATCCTTTTTAACTGCATTTGGATCCTCTGCTTCATCTGCACTAACGTTACAATGAGGTCTGAGTGTTAATGATCTTGTCACTTCCAGCTGGTTCAGAGGTCCGAATGTCTTGTGGGAAAGGCAAATACCTCCCCCGTGGACATTAACACACAACCTCCAGTTGGTGACCCAGAGGTCAAGAAGGCTCAGTCACTGAACACACAAACAGCACAGTATTCCTGCTTATCCAACCGTCTCACAAGGTTGTCCTCATGGTCCAAAGTCATCCAAACAGTTGCACGCCTACTTCGTCGAGTCAGGAAGGACAAGTCAAATGACCACAGTACAGTGGCAGAACATGAGGATGCTAAGTGCATCATCATCATCATAAAGGACTTACAGATTCAGATATATGCAGAAGAGATAGCTTTACTCCATAAGGGCAAACAACTCCCACGCATAAACAGACTATACAATCTAGATGCCTTTGTCGCCCACGACGGATTGCTCAAGGTGGGAGGAAGGTTTTGCAATGCTTCTGTCCCTATCTCCGTTAAACATCAAATGATAATTCCAAAGGAACACCATCTTACAAAACTTATGATCACTGATTGTCATGAAAAAATGGCACATCAAGGAAAGGGCTTGATTATAAATGAGATCAGATCAAGAGGATTTTGAATAACAGGAATAAACAGGACAGTAGCCTCCTTTGTATGACTGTGTGAGATGTCGCAAGTTTCACCGACCCACAGAGGAGCAAAAAATGGCTAACCTGCCCTCAGAGCATATAGATCCATCCCCTCCATTCACGTACTGTGGAATGTATGTTTTTGGTCCGTTCATCACCAGACAAGGTGGTAAATCATAAAAGAGGTATGGACTTTTCTTTACCTTTTTCTGTTGCAGAGCAATCCATATTGAGATGCTGGATGACATGTCCACAGACGCCTTTATCAATGGCCTGCATTGAGGCCATGGCCATTGTAAATAGCCGTCCACTCACTGTAGATAATTTAAGTGATCCCTGCAGTCCTGAGCCTCTAACCCCTAATCACCTCCTCACCCTGAAAACTACCCAAGCCCTACCACCCCTTGGCAAGTTTGTCAGAGAAGACATATATGCTCGTAAGAGATGGCACCATGTCCAATAATTAGGGGAACGATTTTGGGGACGTTGGCACAAGGAGTATGTGTCTAACATTGCAATAAGGCTATGCTGGTGTAGCATTTGGACCAATCAGACACACAACTTTTTGTTATATTTAACAAATAATATCTAACGCCCCCTCACCTGACCAAAGGGCCAATTACGAGGGTCTATGGACCCTTCCCCCGAAATGCACCTAACACCTCAGAAAGGCAGAACAGGCCTCTGGTTTCATGGCAACCAATGCTGATATCACTGGTTTTATGGCCTAAAGGAATGCAGGCCTCTTCCTCATTGGACAAACCCATCTTGAGAGGCGTGAATCTCTGCAGGCTTTAAAGGCCACACTCCATGTGACCCGCCCTAGTCGGTGGTTCGGTCATGATGCAGATGAAGATGTGAGAGAACGCTTCAGGATACCAAAGCTTGTGCCAGGCCTTTCGGCCTCGACTTTCCATTCACCAAAGACTCTGACTCAAACTGGTTCTTTTCATCAACTAATTTCAGCAAGATCTGGGGCCTTAAGATCAGGAATCTCTTTCCGACAGCCGAGATTCGCAAGTATCAAACTTAGTCTTATTAATTTGATACATTAAGTATCAGTTACACCTTTTTACAAGGTGTGTTTGAACTAAGAATCTGACGTTTTCCCTCAGGTTTTAGATCTGCTGAATATGCAAAGTTTTCCATAAAATTCATTCTTTATGCCTCTTTCTGTGCTGAGTTAAACTTTAACCCTTTCCTATACCAACTGTATGTGTGTGTGTGTGTATGTGTATGTTAGACCAGTTTATGTGTGTATGTAGGATGTTAGACCAGTTTATGTGTTTATGTAGTATGTTAGACTAGGTTAAGTGTTTATGTAGTTAATAAAACCTTACTTGTATCACACTTGACGTGTTCATTGTTTGCTCATAACCGGAGTCAATAATCATGCAGATTTACGTTACAAGCTTATAGAATTGTACAGTAAGAAAGTTATTTCCCTTAACCAGGAAATTAACGTTCTTAGAATTGACAAGACAGTTGACCCTGAGTGGTCAGCTAAATATCTACAGCGGATCTAAAATATTCATAATTAATCATAACTAGTTATGGTTAATTATTCATATTTCCTGTCATGAGCTGATTCGTTACACTGGCTTACAACAAGAAAGAACATGCAAGTTGGAGATATAGTCTTGGAGAAGGCAGACGATCTACCCAGGAATGAGTGGCGCTTAGCAGAAGTTATTGAGACTGAGACAAGGATGGTTTGGTGAGAAGAGTGAAGATACGTTTTGGAGACAGAAAACTGGCGGTGGATGGTAAACGTCAGTAGTTGTAAACAAACCATCAGTAGTTGAGTGCCCAGTGCAGAAGCTGGTCCTGCTGCTGGAAAAAAAACTGTGGAAAAAAGGATGGAAAAACCTAAAACATGGATCTGTCTGCCTCTCTGCCAGATTAATCGAATGCCTTCTACGCACGGTTTGAGGATAGCAACACCTTCCCTGCAGTGAAACTGCCAGCAGATAATAACAGCTGTTCTCTTACCTTCTCCTTGCCTGACGTGTCCAAATCACTTAGAGCGGTCAACCCACGCAAAGCACTTGGTCCTGATGGTGTTTATGGCCATGTCCTCAGATCGTGTGCCAACCAGCTAGCGGAGGTGCTTACAGACATCTTCAATCTCTCCCTTAGACTGTCTGTGATTCCCACCTGCTTTAAGAAAACCACCATCATCCCAGACATTAAGAAGTCTGTTGTCACCTGCCTGAATGACTACCGACCTGTGGCACTGACCTCTATCATCATGAAGTGTTTCGAGCGGCTCATTAAAGACCACATCTGTTCCTTCCTGCCAGACACCATGGACCCTCTCCAGTTTGCATATAGGAAAAACTGATCGACTGATGGCACCATTGCTCTAACCGTTCACAATGCCCACATACACTTGGACAAGAAAAACACTTATGTGCGGATGCTGTTTATTGATTACAGTTCTGCGTTTAACACCATCATCCCATCAAAACTTATTACAAAGCTCAGAGGTTTAGTACTGAACTCTCATCTCTGCAACTGGATAATGGACTTTCTGACTTGCAGACCCCAAGTGGTGAGAACTGGTAACCATTTCTCATCCACACTGCACAGGACACAGGCTCTGCGTTCTCAGTCCCCTCCTATACTCTCTGTTTACACACGACTGTACTACCAAACACAGTTCCAATATCATCTTTAAATTTGCTGACGACACATCAATCCCTGGGTCTCATCACAAATGGAGATGAGACGGCCTACAAAGATGAGGTGAGAGCACTATCACAGTGGTGCAATGACAACAACCTCTGCCTCAATGTCAGCAAAACCAAAGAGATGATCAAGGACTACAGAAGGACACAGGAGGTCAGCCACGCCCCCTTATATATCAACGGATCTGCAGTAGAAAGTTAAGAGCATCAAGTTCCTTGGTGTGCACCTCTCCGATGACCTATCCTGGTTTCTGCACACCCCATCAGTAGTTAAATCTGCACGCCAGCGGCTCTACTTCCTACGGAAGCTGAAAAGCTTTGGTCTCCCTCCCAATATCCTTACAAACTTTTACAGATGTACCATTGAGAGCATCCTGATGGGATGCCTTACTGTATGGTATGGCAGCTGCTCATTCCTCGACCGCAAGGCCCTTCAGAGAGTTGTGAAAATAGCTGAAGCCATCATCGGCAACAAACTTCCATCCCTACAGGACATCTTTCATCGGCGATGTCTGAGGAAGGCCCGAAAAATCTCAACTGACCCTAGTCCCCAGCACACAGTCTGTTTATCAAACTGCCATCAGGCAGGTGATACCGGAGCATTCAGTCCAGAACCAGCAGGCTGAAAAACAGCTTCTACCTGCAGGTTATCAGAACCCTTAATAAACTGACAAGGTGTCTCTAAAATTGCACTATTATCCCCCTTCATATCATATCAAAGACTATAAAAACATCATGTCTTTTTGATTCTTGCATACTTTGCACAACTACATTACATACCCCAAAGCAAAGTCTCCACCTCAGCCTTGCACCTGCGCACTTTTTATTTTTTACTTTTATTCTTATTGTACTGTATTGGATTGTGAATCTGTTGTCATCATTATTCTACATTTCTGTTACTTAAACTTCTGTCTTGCTTGCCCCTTTATTATTTATTTCTGTTGTTATTTTTGTACTGCTGTAGATTGCCTAAGCCTTACAAAAAGCATTTCAATGTACATTCTGTCACTGACACTTGTACATATGACAAATAAATCTTGAAACTTGAAACTATGGTGGCTGGTGTCTCTATTTTCCCATTCCGTACAATATAATCGGCAATAAATAAGGCAATTTCATAAGGTTTCTCAGTGGGTGCATAACTCAGTGAGGAGAACCTGTTTAATGTTTTCATCGGAACGGAAGAGCGGTGTTTTGTCCCGTGACTATGCCGCCTCACAGTCACCCAATAGCCCTGCTGCGAGAGCTCTGCCACCGGAGCTGAACAATGTACGGAACTCACTAAGCTAGTCACATCCAAAGCCGTATCTAAGGCCTTCGCGTTCTTACTATCCTCGATTAAAGTTTAGATGCATGTCTCTAGTTCTGAAATCTGCTCTGTCAGCCTAACTATTTCCCTTCATTTATCACATGTGAATCCTCACCACTAACAGAGAAGGCTACACTAAACGTGGCAAGCAGTGCAAGTGACAATAACAGAAGAAGCCATGAATCACTGTGTTTGTTTGAATGATTCCGATTTACCATTTGTTTGATGAACTCGTAAAAGATGGAGTGAGAGAGAGAAAAGAATCGGCAGGTGAAAATGACAAGCTAACAGGCTAATAAAATGCTAACGCGTTGTGTTAATGGTTTAGATTAAAAAGCGAACAATGTCATATTAGTTTGATAGATAATATCAGAAATATGGTGATAATCAAATTATATTTTAGCAGTTTAAACAACAGAGAGTGATAGTAAGATAGAGATTCCAACAGAAAAACAAAGATATGCCATGTGGATTTTCTGCCTTTGTGGAGTGTTTCAAATTAGCCACTTATGAAGTCCCATTTCAGTTAAGATGCTGTCTTAGAAGGTAGCTGCTTAAGCCCTTGATATGCTTAGAGTGAAATCGAAAAATGACCTGGGGGCATATTACAGAAAGATCCTAACTTTAAAATCTTATCTTATCTGTTTGGTAACCATGGCAATTTCAGTTAGGACCACATTTAGGACAAAACCTATTACAGAACAGCATTTCCTAAGTGTGTTATCTTATCTTAACTACCGATAGATAGGAAGGGAGTATTACAGAAACCTCCTAACTTGACAAAAAACTCTAAAAACTGTCTTAACTTTAGGACAACCCCACAGCTGTCCTAATTTCAAAATTATTTGAAAGCTAACGGAAAACCCCCGTACAATTGCACTGTCCAACAATGGTATTACATTTATTAATAATTGAAAATGAAGAACGGAGATGTTTAATGGTAGAAAGACTCTTAGAGGACCCTGAAGATGTGTTACATTTTGATGACAAAATACTTATAAGTAATTACAGACTGCCGTGCAACATATTACAGTTAGCACAGGAACTGCAACCAGCATTACAGAGACCATCAAAGCGTCACGGAACATTACCAGTTATAGTGCAAGTGACTAATGCCTTACGTTTTTTGGCAAAAGGCGATTTTCAAAGTGAGGTAGCTTCTATTATTTTGTTTACCTCATCAGCAGCTCATGCAAGGTTGGTTGCTTGGTTACAGACCTGAGAGTGGATTGTCAAAAAAGTTGGTTTGGAGTTCGTTTTGGGAGTTTGAAACAGCTTACCAAAGCAAACTTTCCAGAAAACTTAAAAAAGAACTACCATTGATCCAGCAATTATATAATAGGTAGGTGTGTACAGGGGCTCCGCCCTCTTTGACATGGAGTCCGTTGAGGTTTGACGTCCGCGAGTCAAGTCAAGTCACCTTTATTTATATAGAGCTTTTAACAATACAGATTGTGTCAACCATAAACACTGGAGAGCTGCTTAATAGTAGAAATTGAAGTTGTAATTCTAATTGAAATCAACTCTGGCACTGTTTTTTTTTCATGTTTAATACTGTAAAGCTCTTTGGTTTTAAATATTTTGTATAAAGTGCTATATAAATAAATATGACTTTACTTGACTGAAGTGCCGAATAGCATATCCACATCGCTATGATCAGATGCTTCCTTAATTAGTTTTTTCATTTATGTAATTTTTTTTTTTTTTTTTTATATTGAGAGGAAAGCATGCAGCACATATTTACATATTCATCTAAACACTGCTCTCGGCAGCGTTGGGATCTTTGCTAACATCATACCCCTAACTTCGCTGTGAGTCAAGTCAAGTCAAGTCAAGTAACCAGGTCAAGTCATCGTCCAGGTCAGATAGTATCTGTGCAGTCAAGTTGACAATATTGCCAGAAATTAAATGCCCCCAACTAAGCAAGCCAAAGGCGAGAGTGGCACAGAACCAAAACTCCATCGGTGACAGAAATGGAGAAAAAAACCATGGGGCCTTTATGTAGACAACATGGTAGCTCACTAGGATTTAGTGTTACTGTACCTTACGGGGCTCAAACGCCCAGTTGTGTATGACTCTAGCTGGAATAATGGCTGTGTCATTCCAGTGGCAGCTGCTGCAGTAATACTGGCCCGTATAATCACACTGCCGTGCCTCATTAGGAACACCCCCTACACAACATATGACAACGTTATACAACTTCCTATGCAAGGGAATTCTAAATATCAAAGTTAACTCACCATTTTTTCCCATTATAGAGTAATCATACAACACTGAATCTAAAAATTCTGACAATAACGACAAAGAATTTATTAAACAAAAACAAAACAAACAAAATAAACCTCTGTTTACATTTGTGTCATCATCAGCGACATAGATAAATGTTGGAAAAGCAATAGAAGATGTGATGACTGTTTGGAAAGAGACTTACTTAAAGAGATGGGTGTCCGACACTCAGCACATCTGTAGTCCTGTTTGTCTAAACCGACTTCAGGACAGATGCTGAGTTCATACTCAGACTGATGGCTGACCTTTGACCTCACACATGGTTTGTTGATAAGATTCATGCACTTGCTATGGCAACGGTAATAACAACCTGGAACCAGAAATGGAAAGCAATTTATAATCGTTTTGAAACCAAACATTAAGTTGCGTTCCCTTTGATCACAGTGAGATCTGAATCCATCCATTCTCTAAACAACTTGTACTATGTAGAATTGCAGGGATCCAGCATCCCAGGGTGAAGGCAGGGAAACAGCCTGGATGGACAATCAGTCCATCACAGTAAGATCTGAACATGCTTAAGCAATTAAAATAATACTCCATTATAGCCAAGTGTAGGATTGAAAAGCCTGAAGTGTACATTACTTCACTGTAGATTTATCCAAGGTTTGTGAACAGTGCACCACAAATCACACTATATTTAATCACACTATAAATACTTGTTTGAAATGTCAAGGAACACAGCAACACTGAAATATATATATATATATATTTTTTTTTTTTATGGCTGCAACACACCCCAAAAAAGTTGGGACAGAGGCATGTTTAACACTGTGTCACATAAACTTTCATTTTAATTACAATGTTTAATTGTTTGAGAATTGAGTATACTAATTGTAAAAGTTTTGCAAAGCAAAGTTTATGTCCAATCTCACTTGATACAAGACTTCGTCGGTGTCTGATTCTCTTTTTCATGACTGGTCATACATTTTCAATAGGAGAAAGATACTGGACTGCAGGCAGGCCAATCTAGCACATGCAGAATGAGTCCTGCCATTGCCTTGATCTAATAACCATGGACTTCTCATGAAAGATGTCATCTTGATGGCAGTATATGTCTCTGTACAATTCCAATATATTCCTCCATGACAATTTTACCCCCATACCATGACAGATGTTTGCTTTTGCATCTGTTGCTGATGAAAGTCTGGATGGTACCTTTGGCCTTTCAGACTGAGAACTCAACGTCCATTTTTCCCAGAAACAAGTTGAAATGTGGACTTATCTGACCATATCACACATTTCCCCTGTCTTTTTGACTATCTGAGATGAGCTATGGCCCAGAGAATCCCACAACATCACTGTATAGAATTGATGTATAGGTTTCTCTTAAGAGAAACAGAGATTTAGGTTGCATTTATTGATGCAGCGGCAGACTGTGTTAAGTGACAGCGTTTTCCAAAGTTCTCCTGAGCCCATGTAGCTATATTTAACACTGCAGCATGACGGTTTCCTATGCAATGTCATTTGAGTACTCAAAGGTCATGCACATTCAACTGAGGCTGCCTGCCTTGCCCTACACAGACTGAGATTTCTCTGGATTCCCTGAATCTTTTCACATATTTATGTTTGGTAGTTGGCAAAGGACTTAAATTATTTGCGATTTTGCATTGAGAAATGTGATTCTTGATTTGTTTGACACTTCTCTCGTGAAATTTGGCACAAGGTGATAAGCAATGATCCAGCTATGCTTTCAAAGATTGAGATGGTCCTATTATACCCAAACATGATACTCTCACCAATTACCAGTTCACCTGCTTACTATGAACTGTTTAAAAACAGTTTAATTTGGATATTCTATAACCTTTTCACTTTTATTTTACCTCTGTCCCAACTTTTTTGGAGTGTGTTGCAGCCAGCAAAATCAAAAACATTTTATATTTACAAAATATATTTAAGTTGATCAGTGAACTTTGGGAAACTTTGGAAATCTTTTTTTTTTTTTTTGTACTTTTGTCAATTAAATAAAAGTTAAAGAGAATTAACAAATCACAGATTCTTGATTGTATTGCATTTATAAAAAATGTCCCAAATTTTCTGGAATTGGGGTTGTAATCTTTTTTTATATATATAAAAATAATATTGGAAGGCTTGGTCATATGCATAATGCACTTGTCATACGGACTACTTTCATATGTATATTTATAGTTCTATCATGCTTTATTAGTATTTTTGTTCTTTTAGCAGCTTCACAGTCATTAGGAACTTCAAGGTTTATAAAAGTAGTGTTTTATTGAAAAGAGCTGCATAATAATTTTTCTTTGGGTACTGGTTTGGAAAGACAGTACATAATGACTGAATCATTTGCGTTTTTAATTAATAATCATTGGGTTCAGTTGAGATGATCTGACCTGTGCAGGTGTACCAGGTCTGAATGAGACCCCATATGATGGTGCTACACTTGTCACACATCTGTTTGACACTCTTGCTCTTTTCCTTTGAGAAGCGATGCTCCAATAGAACCTGCAGGTTGGGCTCATCTTCTTCTGGGTCCTGTTTATATCCAACACAACAGTAAAAACACAAAATTCCACAATTTATTTATACAATTTACTGCTAGCCAAATATTTGGACACTTACTGAATTTATGTTTATCAACTCAAAAATGTTTTGATCTAAATCAGGAACCCTTGGTGGATACAGAAACAGAACAGGTACCCTGATACATATTCTATACAACAACAGAGTGTTTCAGAGTAACACTATAACGTGTATAGTACCATAATAATGTATTTGCATACTTTTTATGATGCTTACATTGTAAATCTATAAGGTATCTATAATGTGTACATCACATTTTAACTAACATATGCATTCTAATGGGGAAGGACAATGAAAGATTTAACTCGGCTTTAGCTTTGACTGAAGTAAACTTATTGTATTTGTAAAAATATTATATTTTTGTTTAAAGGGATGGTTCCAAACCCGTAAGACCTTCGTTCATCTTCAGAACACAAATTAAGGTATATTTGACAGCAACGGAACTACCACATTCAAGGCTCAGAAATGTAGTAAGGACATTGTTAAAATAGTCCATGTGACATCAGTGGTTCAACCTTAATTTTAGGAAGCTACAATAATCCTTTTTGTGCACAAAGAAAACAAAAATAACGAATTTATTCAACAATTTCTTCTCTTCCGTGTCAGACTTCAACGAGCATTCACGACAGTACCAAGACGCATGCGTGTGCATTCCTCTGCTTGCAAACAAGGTGTAGAACATCCGGGTACTACGTCAGAATGCCGGCTCCTGTATCAGCAGCACCACATGCATGCATCGTGGTACACTCGTGAATGCACATTGGAGACTGGCACGGAAGAGAAGAAATTGTTGAATAAAGTCATTATCGTTGTTTTCTTTGAGCACAAAAAGTATTCTCATAACTTCATAAAATTACAGTTGAACCACTGATGTGACATTGACTATTTTAACGATGTCCTTACTATGTTTCTGGGCCTTGAAAGTGGTAGTTCCATTTCTGTCTATGCAGGATCAGAAAGATTCTGATTTAGATTTCATCAAAAATATCTTAATTTGTGTTCAAAAGATGAACGAAGGTCTTACAGGTTTGGAACGACATGAGGGTGAGTAATTAATGACAGAACAGTAGTCAACATTTGAAGTGGATCACAACCTTTCATCAAAGTTGTCCTAAAACCAAAATGCGTTCTTGTATTAGGACAATTTTAATTAACCTTTTTTTGATCCACTTCAAATGTTGACTACTGTATGCCTATATACATTATGTTTGAGTATTCCCATTTCCTCCCATTCCTTTCTCTTGTCCAAAATCTCCAGATCAATTTTTACTTCAGGTATTATCCATATGGGCACTTCACTCCATACTGGAGAAATACTACATACTATATCAGATATCTATTTTAAGGCCTATTTTCCCTTTGTTCATTGTTTATTATTAAAACCAATAATTGTCTGCAAATTTTGACTGGTAGTCCAAACCTTTAATTCCTGTAGTTTGAGCCGAAGGTGGATCAGTTTGATAACCGTGTCCTTCTGTTTCCCTGAATGTTCTGGCAGCTCCAGGATCAGTCTCTTGCACTCCGCTATGGCCTGTTTCAGCTGCTCTACGTCAGATGCCACAACCGAACCCTGTGCAAACATCCACACACTTTAGTGCTTCAAATAATAGGCAACTCATGCTGAAGCATGTACTTTCATGAGAGGTTTCAATGCATGAAGGGATAGTTCACCCAAAAATGTCAATTCTGTCACCTAATGCTGTTCCAAACCTGTATGACTTTCTTCTGTGGCACACACACAAAAAAAGATACTTTGAATAATGTTTCACCTGTTTTGTCTATACAAAGAAAGTTCCAAAAAAGACAAAGATAAAATATAAATGCAGGGCTAAATGCTAAATATTTTTTCTATAATTTATCTGTCTCAAATTGCTGTACCAGAGAAAAAAAACTATTAAGTTCAATATTAAATTCACTGAATATGAAGTTCAAAAATTATTAAAAAGACAAGGAAACCGTAATAAAATAAGAATGAATAAACAAATTATAGACAAAATACAATAGAACGAAGATACAAATGAAATTTAAGTTACGTTTAAGCAGTGGCGGTTCTAGACCATAGTAACTGGGGGAGCGGGGGAGGCCGCATCATGCTTGTCATGTGACACACAGCAGCCACAATAGCACTGTATTTATTTTTTCCTTTTTATTCTAAATATTCCCAAATATGTTAACTATATCATGAAATATCTTGATTCTCAATTATGTGTAAGTAAATGCATTTTGCACCTTTATAAATTATATCTTTGGACCCATCAGTGTATATTTGTGTACTTCCATAAAATCTTCCAGATATATGCCTATATACATTACGTTTGAGTATTCCCATTTCCTCCCATTCCTTTCTCTTGTCCAAAATCTCCAGATCAATTTTTGCTTCAGGTATTATCCATATGGGCACTTCACTCCATACTGGAGAAATACTACATACTATATCAGATATCTAGTGTTTTTTTGCTATCTGGTTAATATACCACCCAAATACTCTTCCGTTTTTTACTCACATACTCCCAGCAGTCTTTTGGAACATCTTTAGCAATATTGTCTCCAGCATAACGTTTAATAGATGTCCAATATGCCAATGACAATATCACTCTGCGCAAATTCAGGGGCAATTCATTCGATTCAACGATTAAAGCATTTACCGGTGTTGATTTGACTGCTCCTAAACACATTCTAAGTTCTCTGTATTGTATTCTATCTAGCTTCTTTAGCAATGTCTCTGACGCCGCACCATATATCATGCAGCCATAATCAAATACAGATCTAATCAAAGCTTGATAACACTGTCATCATTGAGG
The DNA here is from genome assembly GCF_001515645.1 of Sinocyclocheilus grahami. Taxonomy (NCBI): domain Eukaryota; kingdom Metazoa; phylum Chordata; class Actinopteri; order Cypriniformes; family Cyprinidae; genus Sinocyclocheilus; species Sinocyclocheilus grahami. The sequence goes on along the minus strand of NW_015505567.1, from coordinate 24,200 downwards.
ATCTTTCTGCTCCCCATTCTTTACCAGCTATTGCCCTCATAACATTTAAAGTTTTCCTACACTTTTTCTCCACTCCTTCTATGTTTTTTTTTTTCAAGTGTACCTGCTATCCAGCCAGATACCTAAATATTTGAATACTTTCACTTGTTCTAGCGGTTTGCATGCTTGAAAGAACTTTGGTCATGTTTCGTACTCTCTTCCATATAGCTCCGTCATCAGCATAAAGTTCACAACCTATTCCAGGTTCTAAATTATCAAAAATATCATTTATCATAACATTAAAAAGTTTTGGACTGATAGCACTTCCTTGAGGAATGCCATTCGCTGCATTAAAAAAAGATGACTGGCATAAGCCCACTTGAAATGTTCGATTGAAAAAAAATTGTTTTAACCAGTTATATAATTTACCTTCTATACCCATTTTTGAAAGCTTTATATAGCAATCCTTCTCTCCATACTGTATCATTATTTTTTCCTTTTTATTCTAAATATTCCCAAATATGTTAACTATATCATGAAATATCTTGATTCTCAATTATGTGTAAGTAAATGCATTTTGCACCTTTATAAATTATTAGTTGATCTAACTAATTAGGCTAATGGGCGATGGGCAAAGTAGCCTAATAGTGTAATCTATTAACTTCCTTGAGGAATGCCATTCGCTGCATTAAAAAAAGATGACTGGCATAAGCCCACTTGAAATGTTCGATTGAAAAAAAATTGTTTTAACCAGTTATATAATTTACCTTCTATACCCATTTTTGAAGCTTTATATAGCAGTCCTTCTCGCCATACTGTATCATATGCCTTTTCTATATCAAAGTATACTACTATCATGATCTCTTTCATATGAATTGCCTTTTCTATTTCATTACTGACTTTACTTAGTAAAGTATCAACTCTATCGTCGATCTTCCACTTCTAAAACCACACTGATATTTAATATATTTACTCCTTTTCTCTAAGTCATAATTTACCCTTTGAACTATTATTTTCTCCATTAATTTGCATAAATTAGATGTCAATGCTATTGGTTGATAACCTTCAGGATTTCGTACGCACATCTGCACTTTGTTGTTTCTGATGAGAAAATTCGCCAGAGAGCAGAAACCAGTCAGCGAGCGCGCGCACTCAACAACTGAACGCCTCTGATTGGTCATTCAGCGCAACAGAATTGTGTGTGATTGGTTTTAATGTACAGCGCTGTAAAAAGAGCGTGTCTGTCTCTTCTGGCTCTGCGCCAGTCAGCGAACGCAGATTTGAATAGGGGTTATTCGCAACAGACTTCCACATTCTGTTAACCAGGTCTTGTTGCTTCCAGTTCAAATTAATGGAACATTAATATCAATTTCCTTTTTTTTAAAGCATTTTTAGCCAATTCATAACTTATTTAATTCCCAACTACCCCTATATGGGCTAAAATTCCTTTCCTTTGAATTCGCCATATTAACATTAAAATTTCATTCATTAAATCTTCTCTGGATGACTGGTGGCTGGATAATGATGTTAAGACAGAAGAAGAGTCTGAGCAAATCACAGCTCTGTCACTACGCAGATTTGAATAGGGGTTATTCGCAACAGACTTCCACATTCTGTTAACCAGGTCTTGTTGCTTCCAGTTCAAACATTTATTATGAAGCAGTTTTACTCAAGATGCCTTCAAATTAGATACCAATGATAATCATAACCAATGTCCATCACATTTGCAGACTGATTTCTAAAAGTTTTTTTTGTTTTTTTTTCTTTTCACTAACATTTAGATATAAAAATTCAATAAAACGTCAACAATACTGCTAATGCTAACGCTTCTGGTTTGCCAGTACATGGGAAAGGAGACCAGAGGCCGTTTTTTTTTTTAATGGATGTCAAGGGAGGAGAGGCTTCACTGGATGACTGGTGGCTGGATAATGATGTTAAGACAGAAGAAGAGTCTGAGCAAATCACAGCTCTGTCACTTCCTCTACCCACATAAGTCCCACTATAATAAGCGACCATTTCAACAGAATATATTGATAATTCAGATGACAATCTTTTACTTATGAATATATCCAAGTCAGCTACATATATTCCTACTCCTGTCATCCCTTTATCTGGGTCTTTGGACCCATCAGTGTATATTTGTGTACTTCCATAAAATCTTATGCTGAATAAACAGCTTTTTAGAGGAAACAGCTTATCATTTAATGAATCGACAGCCTATCAGCTAATCTCCAACATGTTTTACAGTAAGCAATATTTTGGATTGAAATATTTTTAGAGTTCACACCGAAACAAATGCTGTTTATAAGAGAAGTCACTGACTTTTTGCGACAGGTGGGATACAGCTAACGGCATTTCTCATTCATTCCTATGGTATCCGTAAACGGCGATTGAGTGTCACACAACTCGGACTGAAATTCAATGATGTCAAGGCTGCAACGTGATTAGTTATTAAGGCACACGTGATCCAAGTTGACCATTATGCTTTCTCCAATAGTAAGTAATACCAAAGTCCCTTTAAGGCAAGTCATGTCACTCGGCGGCCATCTTTGAAACACCTCTCGGGCATGCAAGTGTAGCTCCTATCTCTTTGAATGGGGAAACATCAAATTCTCCAAAACTGTTCGCTAAGCTTAAGATTAAATTTCATATTTGAAATCACCAATGAAATCTGACAACTACTGTCTCATAAATATTGTTTCTTTTGCTCAAATACTGTTAAAAAAAAGCTTATTTTTCAGGCTAGACCAGCCAGTGCGCATGCACAGCCCTGAGCGCACGTCTCTGAACACTGACTGTTTCTATAGCAACTGGAACTTCTAACGGCAGCTGCAATGACACGCTGACTTTACTGATTAGCGTTTGGCTCTTTTACTCTGAAAGCGGGGATCATTCGATCGCCATATTGAGCGTTGCATTTTTCCCTATTCAAAACTATACGAGTGACACGTCTTGGGTATTCTATAGTCTTTGGTAATACAGACCCTCTCATCTCCCTATAGTAAGAAAATCTTTGGTTCGACCTATTTAGCAGCTGGTGATGTTTTACTTTTTTCTATTACTGCATTGCACCCACAATTGTTTGGTGTGATACGATTCCAAATTTAGGGGGCCAGAGGGGGGATCAAGCTTGTTGAAACGGGGGCACTTTGTAAATGTTATAAACTAACCTCGAGAAACATAACATAAAAATCTAAAACTGCTAGGGATGGGTGATACCCCTTTTTTTGTTTTCGATACGAGACCGATACTTTTAAAAGCCAGTATCGTCGATATCGATACCAATACAATACTTCTAAACTGAACTTTTAAATTATGAAATGTATTAAATTATAAAATTTCTACGAATAAAATGGGTAATGATATCCACTTAATTTTATATTTGAAACGCATTTTAACATTCAATACGCCGTAGTTGTAACTTATTAGGCTATATTTTTGTTTTCACATGGTTAAAATATGTTAACTGTTGTGTTAACCACGGAAATCTACAAATACTATAGTTGAACTATGGTCACTTTAGTAAAACCATGCTTCATTATCATAAGGGACTGCCAGTGACAGGCTGTTGCATGCATAAAATGCAACCTTTTTTTATTCAGACAGTGATTTATACTAACATTAAAGAATAGACCATGATAAATATGAACTTTTAACGTTCAGTTTAAATAAATGTAATTGCACAAACTATGTAGGCTACAATTATTTGAGTTTATTTATTGTGAAATAACTCAAACATATGTTTGAAAAAACAATCAAACAATCAAAACAATCTAACATGTTTTCGTGTCCTCTGATAAGCATTGTTTTGTTTCACGAAACCTTATCATCGACAGACTGTCAACCAATCAGCATCAAATGGATTCTCTCCTGCAAGCCACAGGAGAGAACACAGGAAAATCTGCCCACAGAGGCAACTCAACACAAGTACAATAATCTCCTAGTTCCTGCTGAACTGGTGCAAATCTTACTAAGCAACCAAACTAAGGTTAAATTGTTGTCAAGTTTTGTCCAAAATTGCTTCAGATGGTCTTTGGACTGAGCCACACAGAAATGACTAAACAAATGTTTGATATTTGCTATGATTTTTGAGAAATACCCTTCTGAAGTACCCTTTGGCACACTGTGAAAAGTGGCAAACACCTAACCAGGAGGTTGTGGGCGGAACTGCCGTGTGGTGCAATCTCAGATCACAAGACGTTCTGAGTACTCATTATCACCAACGATGTGTCCCAAGAAGTTTACAGACAGCGGCAGTTATATTTCAGAAGATAATAGGTTTTTTTTTTTTACCAAAACACTTTTAACTTTTGACCATTTGTCAATTTTGGTAATTTTGCTTATCTGCCATATTTGAATAGGTTTTTTGCTAGTATTCCTACAATCTTCAATCCAATTTTGTTGAAATCAGAACAGATTATCTGTTATTATCAGATTACTGTAAGGAATTTTAACTCAGTTGTAAGGGAATTAATTATTATTATTGATTCAGGTTTTGATAGGACTCGGATTTGAAGAGCCTAATTCAACCTGATTCGAATTGATTCTAAATTTGATAGTTTACACTCTATCAGCTACTCGGCCAGCGAGAAGTTGATGTCAGTGTATATTACCAATTGAATATGTAAATTTTGTATTCTCCCTGGCCACGGGTGAAATACAATTATGATAATTTGTAAGCTCTTAAAGAGGTAATTATTATCAGTAAGCCACGAGCTAGGTAGCAAGCAAGGGATCTTTTTGGCAATAGCTTTAACCTTGAAATTATTTGACACCAGACAATCGAGTATTTATAAATGAAACATGAAATTTATTGGCTATTCTAGATTACATAAACTTAAGCTAAAACACACATACAACAGTTTCAGAGGAAGGAAA
>NW_015505567.1:456-18900 GCF_001515645.1 Sinocyclocheilus grahami | reverse complement strand
GAGAGACAGGAACTGCTGAGACCCTGAGCTGACCCTGTAAGTAGTTTTATGACTGCAGATGGCTGGGGAGACGAACCTTTAGTTTTCCCGGTGGAATGTAGAGATTCAATGTTTGTTTGTATCTGTTTATAGATTCAAGGGTTTCAATATCTTGAAGGCCGGGATCCTACACTACAAAAGGACTTTTTTATATTCATTACTGTTACTATCAAACACCTTTCTGAAGTTGACCGGCTCTGTATTGTGTAACAGTAAACTGTGTTAGCAGCTATGTTAGCTTAGCATGCTAACTAATGCTAATCCCATTTTAGCTGAGCACCGCCATACCTGTAAACCCTCCCGTTTTTCCCGGGATTCTCCCGTATTTTACCATTCTATCCCGCTATCATCCAGTTTAAATATTTTCCCGTATTTCTCCCATATTTTTTATCTTTCTATAAAAAAATCCCACTGGGCGTATTTTATATGTTTGCTACATTCACCTCCGGTAAAACTCTCGTAATTTGTATGGCCCAAACCGCATCATATGAATAATCACTTCCACAAATTCCAAGGTTGCCCAGTTGCCAGATCTTGTATGAAACGCATCCTTCTCACACAATTGACACATACAAATTTCAACCCATTTATCCTCTCAACTTGGCAACCTACAACAGTGATGAGTACCGGAATGAAAGGGAATGAAAGGATCACTGGTAGAAATGGGACGGGAGGAGAGAACTCAGGTGGTGCTCCGGTGAAAAAAAACAAATATACGTGCAAATTGAGATATAGCTTACACTTCAAAAGGCTATGGTTTAATTGATTAAATATGAGCGCTGCAAGTTGCAAAATCAGGTGCTGCGCTGCTTTGTTTACTGTGGTTACCGGGGAAATGGCTATATTCCTGGCGAAAAGCGAAAGAATGAAGAGAGAATGAATTTGCATTTTTCAATAAGCCCTTCTGCTTTTTGTTTTAGTCCAAAGCCTAAAACGACCCTTATTTTTATGCAGAAAACACGCAGTTTGATATACACGCTGTTTAAATAATTGTTTGATAATAATTGTTTAAATTAATATAATAATAATATAATAATTGATACTTTTACCCCCCCCCCCCGTATTTTGGGACCCAAATGTTGACAGGTATGGCACCGCTTAAGCACTCTTTGTTTTTCAACAGCAGAGCAACTGCATATTAAGTGCTTACCACAGGTCGAGAGAAATGGTCTTCAGCCAAGCCCAGATCCACTGCTCGTTCTGAACTTTGAGTTTTGGATTCTGAGGAAAAGATCTCCGACCTCACCTCTGTGGACACATGATATTGATTCAGATCACACACTGATCTTTCCTTGAGCAAGAACTCTTGTTTCTCAGTGGACATTACATCTCTACTAGCTACTAAGTCTATGTGACATGGTATGCCATCATGTAATCAATAACATAAGGAATGTACAAACAGTGGTTGTGTGTTTGAGTTGTACAACTTAATAAATAACTAACTCTAAAAAGTCTAGTTAATTGTAACATGTTTAATTTATTTTCATGCTAAATACACACATATTTTGTAATGAGGATCAGGCAGCAAAATTCACAAAGAAAAAATATTACACAAGCCAAAAAGTGGCAACAAGAATGTGGTGCGGTCTGTTAAAGAGTGATATATGAGAATGTAGAGAAAAGTGATATTTATTTGATATAGATTTGTAGGTCATTACTTAGTATGCACTAATACCATAGTAACCCAAAGTACTGTACTTTATATGTATAAAAGAGACCTTACTCGATGAAGAATTTTTACCTTTATCAGGAACTGTAGCATAAGTGTGTGAACTGCATGCAGTGTGTAATGTTTTATTCCTCCAAATAAATATTACAGGCTGAAAACTGAAAAACCACTAAAATGTCAACTGGTTCCACAAGATTGAAATCATCCTAATAAAGTGTGGTCGGCTAGAAGCTGGCATCTGCCTCAAAACATTAAGTCAGCAATAAATTAACAAATTAAACACAACAAGCTAGCAAAAAAACTATATATATATATATATATATATATGCATACAAGATTCTGTTTGGACTGACCTGCATAGATGTCACAGCACAGCATGTTGTCAAATACACCTGCTATAGAGAATGTCAAATGTGCCAACTGATGAGGGAGACTGAGTCTTTGTGTCTTTTTGTAAATGTGCATATTTGCTGTTCAGTCCAGGAAGTGATACAACAGTCTCATCTAGTTCCAGTTCACTGTTCTCTCTAACAGTCTCACATCCCTGTACACCTGATTGTCTCAAAGGCATACACATGCATCTTGTCATTCTTTTACATTTTCTGAATAAAATATGAGTGGTGCTGTATTATGCAACATGTTAGGGTATTATGGGTGGTTGTTTGCCACAACTTTGCTATGTAGTATCTAGTTTGCTATATAGTGGGTGATCTTAGTGCTTGCTAGGTGGTTGCATACTGACACTTCACTCGTAAAAGTAAAGGTTCCAAAAGGGTATTTTTGCAGTGATGCCACAGAAGAACAATTTTAGGTTCCAAAAAGAACATTTAAGTGAACAGTTCTTAAAAAAAACATATTTTCTTAGTGTGAAGAACATTTTAAGAACCTTTTGTTTAGCGGAAAGCTTACATGAATGTTAAAGGTTCTTCATGGGACCATCAATGCCAATAAAGAACCTTTATTTTTAAGAGCGTACTGAGTCTCTTGTGATATTCTGGTCTTTCTGTCTCAGGGGCCGTTCACACCCAGGATAATAACTACAACTATACAATCTTTCTAATTCTGTGAGAATTAGAATCCATGCGACAACTATAACAATAAAGACAAAGAAAGGATACCACTGAAATCACTTTCAGAAAAAAAAATTTGGAACTACTTTAGCCATGCATATATTTCCATTTTCAACTTTACATCATTTGATTTACAAATTATCTCATTCATAAGAAATATTTTTCCCTGTAAAAAAAAAAACATCTGTATTGGCCTGTCCTGTACCTTCAGGAGAGGATTAGTACATATTTATATATTTAATAAAAGTTGACACACCATGTTTTGGAGAATCCTTCCGCTCAGTGGTGCTGTCGATCTGTCTCCTGTCAAACGGGTTGACATGACCCTGACGAAAACGAGCAAGTCTTTCATTATATTCCATGACACCGATCACATCTGTAGAAGACAGACACATGATCAATATGTAATATAATACACCCAAAGGGATAGTTCAAACAAAAAAATGAAAATTCCGTCATCATTTCATGTCACCTTTTAATCCGTTTTTAGATTCTAGAACAGAACAAACTTTCAGCTCTTCTGGGAGTGCAATATCTATATGTATACTTAATTTGCTGTAAAGTTGCTTTGCAATGATTTGTATCGTGAAAAGCGCTGTACAAATAAACTTGAATTGAATTGAATGTAGGCTTTAAAAAGAAAAAAAAAACTTTGGTCACACTTTATATTAGGTGGCCTTAACTACTATGTACTTACATCAAAAAATAAGTACAATGTACTTATTGTGTTCATATTGTATTTCAAAACACTTTTGCTTCTATTGAGGTGGGATATGGGTATGGTTAGGGACAGGTTTGGTGGTATGGGTAGGTTTAAGGGTGGGTTAAGGTGTTAGGGATGGGTCAACAGTGTAATTATAAATGTAATTACAGAAATTAATTACTGATGTAACTACTAATAGGTATTTTTTTTAAAATATAAGTACAATGTAAAAACATATACAGTGGGGCAAAAAAGTATTTAGTCAGCCACCAATGCTTTAAGTACAAAAATTATATGTGAATATTCCCTGAGAGTATGGGAGAGGTGATTGCTAACTATTTTAAATAAATAAATAAATGGACGGATGGATGGAATTGTCTTTATTAAACAAAAAAAATAATGGAAAACATGTTTTAGAGGGGAAATCAGAATAAGAAAGAGTTGTATTGCCAAGTGTGCTAGCTCACACAAGGAACTTTTCTAGATATTCATTGAGGGTGTACTCACACTAGGCAACAACCATGCCCGAGCACGTCTGATCCCCGAAGTCTGGTTCATTGACTAGTGTGATCTCTCTGTACAATGCCCAAGCGCGGTTGGCTGAACCACGCCCTGGCCTGCTTGAAGAGGTGGCCTTGGGCACAATTTGATTAGGCTCGGGTGCGGTACACATGTGTGATCGCTAATTGTGCCGGAGCACAGAACAGGCAGCTACTACTTTTGTTTGCGCTACTGTCATCATTACAACAACAAACATCTTCTATTACTCAGACAGTACACTTTTTAATTCATTGGAGTATATACTAGGCAACCATGCCTAGTGTGAGTACGCCCTAAGTGATAAGCGGTTCTCGCAAAAGCAGTTTATTTAGCATAGTGAAGCCTGGTGTCTTCCCCAGCATGCTGCAGCATTATGACATTTTTCTGCTAACCAACCTTGGGGGATTGTCCAGGCTCTGATAAAGTTGGTAGCAACTTACGGTTCATGCAGACTTTCAAACTGACAGCACATGGGTGTGTTTGACTTCGGCTGTGTCTGGATTTAACTATTCAGCAAGATTTGATATTTGTAGTCCATGGAGGATTTTTTTTTTAAAAATAGATCAACTCAAAATTAATGTTTAATGGCGAACATTTTTAAGATTAGCTGATAGACTGGCAATTCATTAAATGATAAACTAAGATTAGAAAACAAAGTTCTCCGCATTAAAAGACCCAAGACTGGCAGATCAACATGCTCATGCACTAGATTTTAGCAGGGTTGTGATAAAGAGTGGCACGGCCAACCTGAAATATGATTGCTGCCACCATTGGATCCCCCAAAATCATTTGGCTAGAGTACTGTCAATCTGACGATGCCTGTATGCCATTGTTGCATGCAAAGGTTGCATGCAAAGTTTGCATTTGGAGCGCTCAATAACACCGTTAGATCAATGGGTTCTGTCAGTGCTTAGGCAAAGTAACACTTTTTTTCTTTCTTTCTTTTTTTGCTATGCAATAAAGCTAAGTTCAAAGGCCAATTTAAAATATTGGTACAGTAAAAAGTGCACAAAATTAATACTTTTGTAAAGGCAGTATTTGTGGCAGTCGAGAACTCATGCTGCAAAATTGGTCCAAAAGGTATGTGTTTTTGCGCCAATGCATTGTTAAAGGATCAGTGTGTTGTGTAATATTCCCATATAAAACTTTAACTGTCAATTTAAAAAAAATTGGTATAGTAAAATTCTCTAATTCACAAGATCAATACAGTACATCCTTTATTAAACCACTTTGTTGAATTTAACGCATCCTTAAGGAAGTGTTGAAATGCTGAATCAATTCATTAATTTCTAATAGCGCTTAATAGGAGCAGCATCATACCAAAGTCCCTTTAAGAGGGATGTCACTCGGTGGCCATCTTTGAAATGACTTTCGGGCATGCAAGTGCAGCTCCCATCTCTTTGAATGGGGAAACATCAAACTCTCCAAAACTGTTTGCCAAGCTTATGATTAAATTTCATATTTGAAATCTGACAACAACTGTCTCATAAGTGTTGTTTCTTTTGCTAAAATAGCGTTAAAAAAAGCATATTTTTCAGGCTAGACCAGGCAGTGCATATGCGCAGTCCTAAGTGCACGTCTCTGAACGCTGACTGTTTTATTGGCAGGGCTTCGTTCAATAGAGCCCCCCCCCCCCCCTCAGAGAAGGCTGAAGACCTCCACGGCAGTGCAGAAGACCACCACAGCAGAGCAAGCATGACTGAAAATCCCCATGGTGGAGCAGATGACCACCACAGCAAAGCAGATGGGAGATAGGGCTACCATGGTGGATCAGTTGGAGCTGGAGACCCCCACATTGGTGCAGGTGGGGCTGAAGACCACCACGGTGGCGCTGCAGACCACCACGGCAGCGCAGGCAGAGCTCCTGACCACCACGACTGAGCAGATCCACGGGTCGGAGAAGGCTCTGGAGCAGACTCGTGAACTGGAGTCGATTCTTGAATGGACTCTGAAGGCTCCCGGACTGGAGCAGGTTCTTGAGTGGACTCTGAAGGCTCCCGGACTAGAGCAGATTCTTGAGTGAACTCCAAGAGCTCCTGGACTGGAGCAGGCTCTGGAATGGGCTCTGGAGGCTCCTGGACGGAGCAGGTTCTTGAGTGGACTCCAAAGAGCTCCTGGACTGGAGCAGGCTCTGGAATGGACTCTGGAGGCTCCTGGACTGGAGCAGGTTCTTGAGTGGACTCCGAGAGCTCCTGGACTGGAGCAGGCTGTGGAGTAGACTCTGAAGGCTCCTGGGAAGCCAGAGCAAACGCCGAAGCGGCTCATGCCCGCAGAACAGCCCTGAGGTGAAAGGCGAAAACAGCCTTCTTGGCGATGGCCGAGACAAGGAGAGCGGGCTGCTCAGTGATGGCCTTCGTAGCGGCAGCAGGGAAATCGGGCAGCTCTGTAACGGCCTCCATGGCTGAGACCAGGAGAGTGGGCTGCTCAGTGACCTCAGAAACCACCGAACATAGGACCACCTGAGTCGGGTCCTCCAGGGTCACCAGACTAGGGACCACCAGACTCGGTTCCTCCAGAACCACCAGACTAGGGACCACCACAGTGATGACAGTTGCTCGCACTGACAATAGAGGTGGGTCCGCCAAACTGAAACTAGTCCAAAAACGCTTTGATCGATCCTTGTGAAGCGGTTCCAGACTGGCAGCCATCTTGTGAAGAGGCTCTGGAAAGGCAGCCATGAAGAGAAGAGACTCTGGAGTGGCGGCCATGTTATGAAGAGGCACCACATGAGAAGGTACCTCTTGCTCCAGAACTGATCGTCTCTCCCTGTGGGCTAGAAAGTCCACAAACGCCCCAAAAGCCAGGTGCTCTGTGCCGAACCTCCTCCAGGTGCTGATGGGCTCATCAAGGTCCTTGAGAGCTGCATCGTTGTAGTCCAATCCCTCAGCAGCACTCCTGAACTCCATGGTGAATTCCCTAAGGTCAGTCCCCTGTTGACGGAGGGAACTTAATGCTGCTATTTGGAGCACACGTTGGTAGAGGGGGCTGCTGGTAGTGGAGGCTGGTAGCTGGAGTGAGCCCATTCTCCGCTGAGTCCTCATGTGGCATTTTCGTGGAGTAACTAAAACAATAATGAGATAACAAGAAGGGTGCGGAAAGACAATAGACAGGAGAGCACATGGCACCAACGAACACACAACAAGCCATGTGCTCAAACAAACACACAGTGACATCTGGCGGCCAACTAGGGCACACCAGTAGAACGGTGACAATTTCAGAGCGCTGTCGCACTAGTCAGAACGGGGACTTTTATTGCACATTGCGCTGACAGCCGGAAGAGACGCTGTTCATTAGTCAGAGTCATGAGACCGGCAGACTGCAGCAGCCACGGCCTAACGATCGGACTCTCTGCATAACGAGTGCTAGAGACGTTCATTATCATTTATCAGCCTCAGCTTGACTGTATTTTGTGCCGTGTGCATCCTATATGAGTGAGTAACGTTCACTTTATACTTTTGTTCAGTTTATAGTTGTTTAGTTAGTTGTGACACAGTTATCAAACGAGCTACGCTGCATGATAATGGTAATGCTCATGTACTACATCTGGATTTCGCCTAGGGCATCAAAATGGCTAGAAACGGCCCTGAACATGCTACTTCAATATCAACTGCATGCAGTCTCTGGAGCCAACAGTTAAAGACAATACATGTTCAGTAAGTGTGACCGAGATGCTTGAATTTATGGGTAAGCAAGATGAAGATTTGAAGAACAAGGTGAGCTTGCTGCAAGACAGGATGAAGTCATGCGATAAAAGAAAATTGCCTGATATGTGACAATTCTGATAAACTGGATGCTTATAAAAGGAGATGGAATTACGAGTGGCTAAAGTTCCGGAATAGCAAGGAGAAGATGTCCGAAACATTCTCATCGATGTGTTTAGTAAAGTCTTACCTGAAATTGGTGACCAGCTCAACTACTTGGCAGACATGGTAGACTGGGCCCACTTTCCAGAGACACTTGCTTATACTATCGCATCATTATGCAGTTTATTTCACTTAGTGTCTGGGGTAGAATCTCATGCAAGAACTTCAAAAAAAAAAAGGAAAGGGAAATTCAGGAAAAGGAAAACCAGAAATCTCAAATACTTGATGCAAAGTATCAAGGACGCCAGAAATAAACTGTGGCCACACACTGAACAAGCAAGAAGACAGGGAAGAAAGCAGGCTCTTCAGTGGCCCGTTTGCATTGATGGTAAAACGTTTCTTCCATCTAAACTAGTTTGAAAAATGCTGTGGTACATTCATTCAACTTTTACTGCATAATTAGACTTAAACTCTCAGACATGCAAAAATATTTACCGGTCTCATTTTATTATTTTTTTTTAATCCATTTATTTGTTGTTTTTTTTATATGTAGTTAACTTGTTTAGTTGAGTGATTGTGCTTTCAAAATAGACGTTAAAATAACATCATCCATTTATTTACATTTCACAAGCTACATATATTGAAAGAAACTGCCAAGAAATATATCAGAAAAAGACTAAAAAGGGGAAGAAAGTGAGGTGGGAAAAAAACAAAACAAAAAAACAACTTCCATAATAAACCCCATATTCAGTAATGTGTGTAATGTTCTGTTGCAGATAGGCAAGACGTAATTGTAATGTTTGAGGTGTTTAGGAGAAGTTTCATTTTCTCACATTAGTTTTGTGTTCGATATTCTCAAAGTATTTATTTGTTGCTTTATGTTATGTCTTCATGCTGGGGGATTGAAAAATAATGTAAAATGGAAGGTTTATTTTTGTTTGATAATTACAGTTGATTTCAGTTCTTTCCAAGGGAGTCATCCTACATCTAAGTATACTAACTTCTGGAGGTCACAATGAATTAACTATGGGTAAAATTATGTTGCAGAAAAAATGCATCTGGATCAAAAAATGTAATACACATTAAGCTGCCTTGTTTATACAAGACATTAATATAGCAAACAATATCTTCAAATTCAAACCTGAAAAGATTTGTGGACAAATATGAGTTGACTGATACCTGGGGAAAAATGTATCCAGGTAAAACTCAATACACCCGTTCTTCGTACGTCACTTATTACATCCAAGATCAAATGACACATCCAAGATGATATCATCGCGCTAATCAGGATCTAGCTAATTCGGTTCTTCGAACGCACCTGTTGTTGATGATTAGTATGGACTATATATAGACACAGGCAGTTTTACTCATTGAAATATTTATGTTGATGGAGCGCAGGAGATGCAGATAACTTGATCTTGACCCTTAAGAAACTTTAATTAATGCTGTCACATAAAAAATCTGTTTCAAAGATAAAATTAAATGAATTGCTAATTATAACATTGAAATAAAAATGTAAAGACAATGTCATTAAGTTGCTGTCTCGCTGCCAGCCAATCGCTGCATTGCTGATCGTGGTTTCAAGTATCGATACATCTGCCCTTTTCGGAGAACACGAGAACGTGCAGTAATCCTAGACAATTTAATCCCGATATTTTAATCTAATACGCAAATTCGTTTGAAGAACCAAATTAGCCAGAGATCAGTTATCAGGATTAGAAGATCTGGAATCTTTCAAATCATCTCATATGTAATAAGCAACGTACGAAGAACGGGCCCCAGAGCAGACAGCAAGTCCAGGATGAGATTTGAAGAACCAACCAATCCAAGATCATGCCAAATCGTCAACAATCAAATCCAGCTAACTGAGTTAGCAACGTAAAAAGAACGGGCCCCTGGTGTAACAAGGACTGTTCGAAACAATCTAGTTGATTATTGATTTATCAACTGACTGACTGATTACAAAGCTTATGACTGATCACAAAGCTATTCATATTTCAGCAAATGTTTTATAAAATCATACCTTCAAATTCTCAAAAGCATCACTATGTAAGTTAAACAGTTCCCTCATTAACTATAAAAAGGTGAAGCAGAAAATGTATAAACTAATCAAAACTAGTTGGAACAAAGCAGAAACACAAAGGGCTTGTAGGCGAAACTAGGAGCTTACGAAATGGGTAAATTCCTAAGGAAGTAATATAGCAAAGCAGAAGGATATAGGATAGCAGAAGTAGTAGTTATTTCGCAACTAAAGAAAAAAAATTGACAAACTGTATATAGATCAAAAGCTAAGGGAGCCTATGTTAGGTCTAGAAAAAAAATGGCTAGAAGAACAACAAAATTCAGCCTACTCTTTCCTTATATTGGAAAAAGCCACTGCCTGATTCAACTGAACATCTTCGAATTAATGATAATGATTTTTTTTTTCACATGATGTTACTTCTGTGCAGCTAGAGACAAAATATTCTGCTTGCTGCCAATTACACACAATATCGAATACATATATAAACTTGCATAAAGTTTTATTGTTGAAGTGAAATACAAAGGAAATCAGAAGCTTCATTGCACAGGGTATGCTCTGTGAGAAACTTTGCTTTACTCGAAAATGCGGGCTTTCAGTCACTGGTATTTTAATGTTTTCCCTTACATTTGTTTGACAACGGCATAATTTATGCCATTTGGAATGCAGTACATGTTGGATACAAAATGATCACGCACTGACAGATGGCTGCTTTCAAGTACTCATGTGTGCTTTGTGTGTCTTTGTTCTGGAGAGCCCTGTTTGTGCCTGTCTGGAAACTTTCAGACACTTAAAGCACTCAGATACGAAAAGTTTTTTTTGTTTGTTTTATTTAGTTATTGTAAGGTGTTTCTTTTGTTACCTTTTATTGCTTTGTATTTGCTTGTATGTTTGAAGCTATATTTAGCAGGTTATTTTTTACATACAATTGTTTTGATTTATTATTAAAGGGGTCATGAATTGAGAAATCAAATCTTTTGACATGTAAGAGGTCATTGTACTTTAAAAATATCCTGTAAGTTTCAGAACTCAGAACTTCTTTGTTAGTCCAAAAACAGCTTTTTATGAAACCAAGCTCAGAAAACGACTCGTTTCAGATTTTCTCACATTATAGTGCAATGAAAATCCACCTCTGCAGTATCAGATCAACACCTACTTCTACATTGTGTCTTTGGCGCCGCCCACTGGAGTGTTAGTGAGATGAGAAGGAGAGAAGATCAATACAGGATCACTGGATTAAAAATAACATTCCAGAGGATCCTAATGCTAGGAATGTGTTTATTTATTTTCAACTATGTGGATGTCTCAGCAGAGCATTATGTGTTTGTTCAGCAAATTTCACTGTGGATTCTTTGCTAAATCAGTCACAGTTTCGGCACAGGCTTTGCAAACATACTTTTACTGTAAGATATGGACTTGCCAGTAATGCCACAACATGTAAGTAACCATGTTCATTCTAATGCCTAATCTGTGATCAGTGATTTCTGATATGTAATGATTCATGTGTTCTTTGTCACAAAATCATTTATTGCTGTTTATGCATCCGTGAATTAAGTCAGTGTTCGCACTGTTATTTACAGTATGATGAAAGCATTCATGAGAGTACAGAACTCGAGTTGCAATGATGAGATCTCTGCATTCATGCGCTCAACAATCTGTCATCGGCTACCATGCTCGTCCCTGCAACCTTTCATGCAATGGGAGTAGATCTAAATATAATGCTATAATCAGCACTTTTCATGATTAGTTCATCTTGACAGCAGTAATAGCAAAAATATAGAAAACGTTTTTGAGAGAGCGCCACATGTAGAACTTATTTCATATGCAAAGATGTTAGCCAATCATAGCAGTGGGCATTTACAGTGGCTATGTTTACATTAGGGCTGCACGATTAATCGAAATTAAATCGCAAAGGCAATAAATCGCGACATAACCTTTATCACTGCTTAGAATAATACTACCTCACAGAAGGATTTATTTCAAACACTCAACTGACATCTTGACAGCAGTAATAGCAAAAATATAGAAAGCGTTTTTGAGAGAGCGCCACATGTAGAACTTATTTCATATGCAAAGATGTTAGCCAATCATAGCAGTGGGCATTTACAGTGGCTATGTTTACATTAGGGCTGCACGATTAATCGAAATTAAATCGCAAAGGCAATAAATCGCGACATAACCTTTATCACTGCTTAGAATAATACTACCTCACAGAAGGATTTATTTCAAACACTCAACTGACGTTATGAAGTGAGTTTGGAGTAAAAACATGTTATTAAATGTGGTATTGTCACGTGCTTTCAAAAAGAGCAGCATTTACTACAAAGAGTTGTAGTTCACTGACAAGCTACGCAAACAGCTTTCATAATCGCAGAACGATTTCTTCGATTTCATTATCACGATCATATTATGAACGCGATTTTGCGTAGCTTGTCAGTGAACTACGGCTCTGTGTAGTAAATGCTGCTCCATCTGAAAGCACATTATGGAGATTTACTACTGATTACAGAACCGGCTTTACTGACAAGATGTGCTTGTCTTTTAAACATGATTTAAATTCGCTTAAAGAATTAATCGTTCTGAGTGCCAAGTGGAGCGAGTTTGGGTGACATGACAGAAAAAGACCTGCCGCCCATTGATGATAAGCAGAACCTAGGCACACAGAGAAGTTCTGAACTGGAAGACCGGAGTGAGCGAGAAGGAATATGGGAGAGAGTAGATCGGAAAGATAGGAGGGAGCAAGACCATAGAGTGCCTTATAGGTGAGTAAAATAATTTTGTATTTCACACGGAAAGATACAGGCAACCAGTGTAGATTAAATAGAATAGGAGTGATGTGAGCAGATACAGTCAACCAGTGTAGATTAAATAGAACAGGAGTGATGTGAGCAGACTTTTTTGCGGAAGTTAATAGTCTGGCAGCAGAATTTTGATTGAGAATATGTACTGCAAAAAAGAGATGGAGTGAGCTGGTAAACCAGAAAAAAAGAGCATTACAACAGTCAATGCATGAGGTAATAAACGCATGCACTAATGATTCCGCATCTTTTCTACTGAGGAAAGGACGAAGATGCACAATTAGACGTAGGTGGAAAAAAGCAGCTTTGGAGAGTTTGCTGATGTAGGCATCCAAAGACAGTGAAGGGTCTAGAGTGATACCCAAGTTTCTAACAGTAGCCGATGGAAAAATAGAAGTAGTGTCAAGGTCAAAGCTAGAAACATTAGTTTTATTTTTTATTTGAGATTGGGGGACCAGTTATTAAGATTTCTGTTTTACTCAAGTTTACCCTAAGACGAGTTGTTCCCCTGTCCCAGGGGAATGAAGGGCCCTTGCATAATATTTGAATCCGTAGCCAGGGCAAACCGCACAACAGGATAAAAGGGTGGCATAGGTATCAGTGATTTCGAGGAACAATGTAGGCACATTTGAGCACTAAAGCTAAACACTAAAGCAGTGATTATAAGACTTGTTTGATCAAGATGGGTGATAAACCGGTAGTCATTCTTGTTGATTTTTAAGTTTTACTGCCGTAGTATGTTGAGCTAGGCTGTGTGAATGGTATATCAGTTAGGGTGATACTGATTAGTAATTTAAGCCTGGAGGTAAATTGTGATAGGCTTTTTAACTATCACTGTGTTAAGTAGTTGCTAGTTAAAAATGACTTCTATTGGGGAGTATAATATTGAACTTTCTGATATGTTCTTAGAAAGGTGCACTGAAGAACAACTCTTAGAACTTGCAGAAAAGTATTCTATTATTTTAACTAGTAATGATAAGAAACGCAAGGAGGATATTGTAGCGAATCAGCTCATGGGGAAATATGAATAATTAACCATAACTAGTTATAATTAACTATTCATATATTAGATCCGCTGTAGATATTTAGCTGACCACTCAGGGTCAACTGTCTTGTCAATTCTAAGAACCTTCTGAAAACTCCAGAACGACGTAAACGTGTCCAGATTTGTCACATAAACCTCCTCAAGCCTTATTTCCCTTCGGCATCATCGGTTGCATTGGTTACCACTGTGTTAAATAACTCCGTACGGTTGAGTGAGGATGGGGATTCTCCTCAGCAGAGTTCTTATTTGGATTTCGTCGAGGATGACTGTGTTCATTATCCTTCTTGTGCGGTCATCGAAGGACGATTAAACAACGCTGAAATGTATGCTAAATTGGCTCAGAATTTACCACATCTTTCTCAATCTAAGAAAAATTATGTTCTTCAGTTAGTTAACTCCCTGGGTCGACGGTCACGCTAGCGCGACCAGCTCACTATTTTTAGGATCAGTGCAAAAGACACTAAAAACGCTCTGTTGATTTTGGTCACACAAATAAGTGTTATATATCATTCGAAACTGATAAGTCTACTTTTATTTGTGTACGCTCACAATAACAACAAAACAAGCAGGGTGCGCTCTCTGTCTCCGCGAATATCCATCTGAAACGCATTACTAAAGTGAGCTGAAACTCAGCGAATACTCGGCACATAGACATGTAAGTCATATCTATAGAAAGCTTGAAATGTCTACTTTTAAATGAAGTCTTATCGAAAACAAATATTCCGTGATAAAGTAATCCATATGAAACCAACCAGATGTTCAGTCTTTACCGTCAAAACTCATTATCTCTAATGAGATCCCGTCCACGCGGCTCACGCCCTTCATATGATAATATCCATGTGAGACGCGCGCACATGTAAACGCCCAATGTAAACAAAGCATGAGGATAGTGAAGTTCATCGCGCCTACTGCTGGTTTCTGGAAGAAGACGCACGGTGAGTAATAAGCCAGAATTTACCTCTCTAGAAAAAGAACCAGATGCGACGTGCTGCTTCATCCAGCAGAGGAGATCAATCTGATGAGTAAGTAATGTTTCTTTTTTGCATTAGTTAACGCAGTGGTTCTCAACCTGCGGCCCGTCACGAATTCAAATGCGGCCCACCATGCTGAACACACTTTTTAAAAAATGTCTTTCAGTTTTACAATTCATTTTAATTTTTACATTAATTAAAATATGTACTAAATAAATATAAGCTATAGCCTAATGTTTTTATGTAAAATAATTTTGTTTTTCATATATTATTTTCAGACATGAGCAGTACTCACATAGCCTAATTAACGTTACGCATTTAGAATTGTCAACGAATACATCAATCAATGTAAAGTAAATACGCTCTTCTATCTTAACTTCAAAGGGTGTGTCTTGTCAGTGGTTCCTAAACACACATATAGATGATGGTTTTATTCACAGAACTATAAGACAACACATGATATTAAAATGTAAACAAATACATCAATTAATTTCCTATTATTAAAATTGAGATAGTACTCTTCTATCTCAATTTTTAAGGGTGTGTCTTGATACTTGTTCCTAAAAGAACATTTCAATGTTGATATTATTCACATAACTATAAGACAAAAAACTTATTGAAATGTAAAAATTGAGAAAAAGCTTATTAAGATACACCGCCCCCTAGAGGAACACATTGCAGTTGTTTTGACTGAGTTTGATATTCAGAAATGTGAATAAATAAATTTAAAATACACAGAGTCTGACATTTAAACCTCAAAGGGTGCGTCTTGCTGCTGGTTCATAGAACCACATTTCTATGTATCTTTTAATTTCATAAGAAAATTTGGATACATGCCATTGAATCAAATTCAAACCGATTAAAATATAATTTTTGTAAACACACAGCATTTTATCTCATCTTCAAAGGCTGTGTCTTGTTACTGGTTCATAGAATAACAGTTAAATATTGGTTGAATTTGCAGAACTATAGCACACCACATGCTATTGAAATGTAAGCACATATATCAATTAATAAAAAATACAAATACTCTTTTATTTCAGCTTTATGGGGTGTGTCTTGAAATTGTTTCCTATAATGACATTTAGATGTTGGCTTAATTCACAAAAGTGTAACACAACAAAAGCTATTGAATTGTAAAAACTGAGAAAGAGCTCTGGAAGCTTCCCAAAGAGTGTGTAGTACACCACCCCCTAGAGGCATACACTGCAGTTGCTTCGACTGAGATTGATATTCAGAAATGTGAATAAATAAATAAAAAATACACAAAGTCTGACATGTCAACTTTAAAGGATGTGTCTTTTTACTGGTTGATAGAACAACATTTACATGCTGGTCTCATGCACAGAAATATAACACGACACACAATATTGAAATGGCAACAAAAACATCTATTCATTTCTAATAAATTCTTCTGTCCCAATTCTAAGGGGTGTGTCGTGTTACTGGTTCATGGAACAACATTTACATGGTGGTTTTATTTGCGAAACAGCAACACAGCAAACACTATTGAAATGTAAGGATTGAGCAAAAAGTATTTCACAGCTTGTGCAGTACACCGCCCCCTAGAGGAACATGTTGCATTTGTTAAGACTGAGTTTGACATTCAAGCATTTAATAAATTAATTTAAAATGCAACTTCAAAAGCTGTGTCTTGTTACATGGGCCTAAAAGAGCATTTCCATTCAGGTTTTACTCTCATTTGTCATTCAGGATACATGCTATTGAATTAAATTCAAATCTGCTAATAAATTCATTTAAAATGCATGCAAAATGGATTCTTTCTCAAATCCAAAGGGTGTGTCTTGTTACTGATTCCTAGAAGAACATTTTGATGGTGGTTTTAGTCACAGAACTATAATTGAACACATACTATAGAAAATTAAACCAATTAGGGGGCAGTAATACTGGAGAATCTTTAGAAGGTTCCGCAAGCAATTTTTGAATGTCAATAGTATGACTTCTGCATCTCTTTTGACAATGAAAACTACTGCAAAATGTTCTTTAAGAAATCTGTAACAAGACACAGCCTATAAAGCTAAGGTAGAAGATTGTATTTATTTTAAACTAAATTATGTATTGGCTTAATTTTCTATAGTATGTTCAATTATAGTTCTGTGTCTAAAACCACCATCAAAATGTTTGTCTAATCTGAAACAAGACACACCCTTTGAAGTTGTGTAATAAAACTGAAATTAAAATGAGTTTATTAAAAATTAGATTTTCAAACTCGTCAAAACAACTGCAAAACAACACTCTTTTGCCAAATTGTTGAATTGCAATAGCATGTTTTCTGTTATAGTTCTGTTACTAACACAAACATAAAAATGTTCTTATAAAAACAGTAACGAGACACACCATTAGGTTGATAGAGAAGAGTGTTTTTTTTTTTAATTGGTTTAAATTTCAATAGCGTGTACTTTTTTGGTGTCATACTTCTGTGAAAACAACGAACATTAAAATGTTATCACAAGGACCTGGAATCAGCCTACTGCATAACCACTGGATTATGGAATGATAATGATTTGTAATATTGTTTTTATTATATTATTATATATGTTAATAGTAATAATATAATAATAACCCCTATCACATATCTTGTTTACAATATTTCTTATTTAAATTCAAGTGAGCATTATAAGTGTTTGTCTTTATATCTTTCAAAGACCTTAGTGCACAAATTGCTCTTGTTTTGTTAATTGTAAAAACACATTTGGGTGGGAAAACATTAATCGTTTTATCCTTTCACATGTACTTTGTAGACGGTCCCTAGCTGGCCTAAGCGCTAGTGCGCCGCTGCTAGAGACTTTATGCCTTTCAACATACAGAGGACGATTAAAACAAATAAATTGCAATGTGTGATCTACGTTCTAATGCTTTTCAGATAAGCCATTTTTTAATACAATTATACTCATCCTCTAAGAATTTATTGACGTTTTTCGCGGCTGAATATCTGTCTAATATCCAACGTCGAACCAACTTTATATAGGCTGTTTGCAGGAGATGCATCATCATCATAGTGCTACTAACCAGCAACAACTGTCACGTGAAAACAATACCGATAAAGCCAATAACTGCATGAACTGTTTAGCTTGACATCAGTACATATTAGTCAAATTAATAAACAATGCGCCGCTGCTAGAGACTTTATGCCTTTCAACATACAGAGGACGATTAAAACAAATAAATTGCAATGTGTGATCTACGTTCTAATGCTTTTCAGATAAGCCATTTTTTAATACAATTATACTCATCCTCTAAGAATTTATTGACGTTTTTCGCGGCTGAATATCTGTCTAATATCCAACGTCAAACGTCGAACCAACTTTATATAGGCTGTTAGCAGGAGATGCATCATCATCATAGTGCTACTAACCAGCAACAACTGTCACGTGAAAACAATACCGATAAAGCCAATAACTGCATGAACTGTTTAGCTTGACATCAGTACATATTAGTCAAATTAATAAACAATTAAGGTTCGTATAATACACAGTCAGCTTGTGGTGACAGCAGACAAACTGAAATTTAGGCAGCCTGCTAACCACTTAGCATCATATATAAATATTGTTTATCTTACGCTTTATGCAGCTTCAGGAGCGCTTCTTCTTCATCATCACCATTATCACCATCATCCCAAAAGACAGGCTGATAAATAATCGATGGCAGCCGTCATTATTTGCTTGGATATACACACGTTATGTAGTAGCTGCTATGTGTTGTTCTGATGAGTGTTCATTGTGTGTGTGTGGGGGGGGGGGGGGTCTTTGTAGCAACACCTGGACC
>NW_015505567.1:0-209 GCF_001515645.1 Sinocyclocheilus grahami | reverse complement strand
TTGTGGTGGTGTCATGTGGTTTTTTGTGGGGTTTTGTTTTGGTGGGGGTGGGGGGGGGGGGTGTCATTGTAGCGACCTCTGGAGCTTCCAGGGAGCATTACAAGAATACTGTAGCCTATGGCAAGCCGTGTTAGCTTAAAATATCCCCAGCGTTACTCGTCGTTATTGCATTTTTACTAGTAACAATTCAATTAAAGAGCTCTACAATT
>NW_015505566.1:921857-922641 GCF_001515645.1 Sinocyclocheilus grahami | reverse complement strand
AAAGTTTAATGACATTTGTAAGCATTGTAACTTACATGAAATAATGATTTGTTTGAACATAATCTAATGTTTAATAAGCAAACATTAACAAGCACATTATCTCACGTTTCTAACTCTTTGAATATACAACTAATGCTCCATTAAGCATTATATAATGTGTTAATTATTTATTAATGAGAGTTATTATAAAGTGTTACCATTAAAAGTTATTAATTTATTAAAAAATGATTTACTATTATAAAATTATATATACACGCAAATTCTAAACTACCAAAATTGCCCAAATGTAAACATGCACCTATTGTACCCGACATTTTGAATTTTAAAGCGATGCATTTTAGGGTTAGATGGAGATTTACAACTAAAGAACATAACAGAAATAACTCATACCTTCCAGCTAGCAGTACAACGCCACTCTCCATCATCCCCTTTGTCCCAGACCTAGTTTAGAAAAGAAAAAAAGCCAGAATGTTTGTCATTAAAATAGGGAACAATCAGGCACAATAGCTTAAGAACCACAAGACACCAAATATTAATTCTTCAAGACTCAATACACTATAATAGCTGAATTAAACTGCAGCTGGGAGAGATTCACAAACTGATGCACAGCAAGGCCTTTCTACTTCTAAAAAGGTCTCTGCCCATTTAAACCTCAGGTCGTGTCTCAAAACTTTCTGAACCGCCCTCACAGATGGTAATTGGGTGTCAGAGGGTTCAGTGCTGTCTGGGTTTATGTGATCACACAGACACACACACACACACACACACACACAGACAGACACAC
>NW_015505566.1:918925-921847 GCF_001515645.1 Sinocyclocheilus grahami | reverse complement strand
TCAGAAATCATTATAATATGCTGATTTGCTGCTCAAGAAACCTTTAATTATTATTATCAATATTTAAGACAGTTGAGCAAATTTTTTCTGGATTCTTTGATGAATAGAAAGATCAGTATTTATGTGAAAAAAAGCTTTTGTAGCATTATACACTATACCAGTCAAAAGCTTAGTCAGTATAATTGTAATTTTTGGAAAATAAATGATAGAAATTAACACTTTTATTTAGCAAGGATCCTTTAAATTGATCAAAGGTGATGATAAAGACATTTATAATGTTACAAAAGATTTCTATTTCAGATAGCCTTAATGCGGTTCTTCTGAACTTTCTATTCATCAAAGAAACCTGAAAATTATACTCGGCTGTTTTCAACATCATAATAATAATAAATGTTTTTTTGAGCAGCAAATCAGAATGATTTCTGAAGGATCGTGTGACTGGAGTAATGATGCTAAAAATTTAGCTTTGAAATCACAATAAATTACATTTTAAAATATATTCAAGTTGAAAATAGTTATTTTAAATAGCCTAGTAAAAATATTTTAAAATTTTACTGTACTTTGGATCAAATAAATGCAGGCTTGGTGAACAGGAGAGACTTCTTTAAAAAAAATCTTACCATTAAAAAAAAAAAAAAAAAAGTTTGACTGGTAGTGTATAGGCAACTTAAATTTCTCTCATTTCTAGCTTTTAATTGACTTAGAAATCAGATAACTGCTGGACAATAACCAATAATAATGATTTGTTTATATACTACAAACACTTTATCACATAAGGCAGAATAGTTTCTATACTGTAATAAATGCTATGTCAATTAGCACTGCATTGTTCATAGCCTTTATTTATTACCTGGAGATGACTTGACAAACACAAATAAACCATATATTGTCTTCATGTTTCCAAACGTTTCTGTTTTTCTGTGAAAACAACTGTTTTCATACAGCGATAGCTGGACGCTTTTGTCCATATTAGGAATTTCCTCGTACGACTTTCTGCGCGAGAGCACCCGCCGGCTTGGAGTATGAATGAAACATACACTGCACGGAGTGTTTAGCGCTCCGCAATGTTCATCTCGCCTTATTCTGGGTCCAAATAAAACATCAGATCATGCACAGACTATCCTGTCCCTTTTAATTTAAATCTATATTTATTCACACCCGCTCTTGAAAACCTCTATGAACACACTTGCCCGAAAAAGTGCGGGGGACGAATTTACGTGATATTAAAAGTGGGGGGGGGGAGACACGTCCCCCGTGTAATCTACGCCCCTGGACATAAATATATGCCCTTTACGTTGCACAAGGCTTAATTTCTAGGGGAAAAAATTAAACATTTAAATTAATTAAACAATTAAACCAAGATTACATTATAATATAAAACCAATATTAAAATGTTCGGGAAAACATCCCTATTATTGCACGAAGCTCCATTTTTGGAATTACCATTTTATGTGTTTTGTAAAAATTGTACAAATTTGAATGTATGCAATAATATAAATCCATTAAACGACAACACCATTTGATCTAAAGGTATCAAACCAACTGTAAAATATTCAGAGTATTATTCCCTATAATGCACAAGGCTTGTTTATATATATATATATATATATATATATATATGTGTGTGTGTTTGTACAGTATATACACATACATATATTCATGTATGTATGGTGTTCCAGTTTAATGCATTGAAATGGGTTCCAAGACTGCCTAAAAAAAAAATTTAAAGTTCAGAACTCTGTGAACAAGTGGTGTTCAAGTTTCATGGATATAAAGGGGTTCAGTACTGTCCAAAAATAAAAATAAAAAACAGATTGATAATCTGAAAACCGAACCTTGTACATTATAGGGAATCATATTTAGAGATTTTTACAGTTGGTTTGATAGCTTTATCTGAAATGGTGTCAGTTTAATGAATTTAAGTAGGTACAGTATATTAACATTTGAAAAATATGGTTTCAGTACTGTATATATAAAAAATATTGGCATAATCTGGAAAACCAAGACTTGTGCAATATAGGGAATACTATTTATAGATTTTTACAGTTTGTTTGATACCCTTCTCAAACGGTGTCAGAGTTTAATTAATTTAAGTGGGTACAGTATATAAAACTTTTTAAATCGGTTTCAGTACTATATATAAAAACAATAAAGGCATAATCTGAAAAAACAAGCCTTGTGCAATATAGGGAATAATATTCTGAATATTTTACAGTTGGTTTGATACCTTTATCTCAAACGGTGTCAGAGTTTAATTAATTTAAGTGGGTACAGTATATAAAAAAAATGAAAAATGTTTTCAGTACCGTATATAAAAACAATAAAGGTATAATCTGGAAAACCAAGCCTTGTGCAATATAGGGAATAATATTCTGAATTTTTTTACAGTTGTTTTGACACCTTTATCTCAAACGGTGTGAGAGTTTAATTGATTTAAGTGGGTACAGTATAAAACATGAAAAATATTGATTCAGTACTGTATATTAAAGCAATAAAGACAATCAGAAAAACCAAGCCTTGTGCATTATAGGGAATAATATTTAGAGATTTTTAGTTGATTTGACACCTTTATCTCTGTTGTGACACGTCAGAAGCGTGTGGATCCATTTGCTGCTTTTATTTAGAATAGTCAGACAATACAGGGTCAAATACCGGCAAGGTAGAACAGCAGAGACAAGGCTGCGACAGAGTCGTGAACCAGACGAGAGATCAGGGCAGGCGGCAAGCAAACAGAGTCCAGGTGAAACCATCCAAGTCAGGGCAGGCAGATAACAATCAGAGAATCTGGAAACAGTCCAAGAACAGATGCACAGAAAATCAAACACGGGTATAACGCTCGGAAATGACAGCCAGGGCAAATCAAGTCTTCGCAGAGGGTCTTCTTATATTTTTACGGCGGTTGGCATCCAGCGTATTGGTGCA
>NW_015505566.1:900928-915659 GCF_001515645.1 Sinocyclocheilus grahami | reverse complement strand
ATCAGTTCTTCAATCACCTTACCATTTGCATCTGTGTGTATACTTTCCCATATTGAGCTATGGGCATTGAAATCTGCACACCAGATAACTTTTGGTCTGTCTTGCCCTGCTATTCTTAGTAGCTTACCTAGTTCCAACTTCTTACAGGGGTTGTAGTAATTGATAATACTAATAGCCTCTCTCCCTTCCCACACCTCCACCATTATATACTCCTGATCATCACCATTCCCCAGTAATCTATATGGAATTCCCATCTTAACGAAAACTGCACATCCTCCTCCACCCTCTCCATAATTCCTATCTCTCCTAACTACTGCATATCCATGTATCACATAATCCAAATTTGGTTTCAACCAGGTTTCCTGAATACACACCACATCTGGTCTCTCATCTAGCTCATTAATAAAATGTTTAAACTCCTGTCCATTGGCCAATATACTCCTAGCATTCCATTGTAAAATTATTACCATTATTATTGTTATCCTTCTGAAAGCGTTGCTCGCAGCTTCTGTGTTTAACCAGCTTCAGGAGCAGCTTCCGCCACCTCCTGGGGTGGAGTGTGAGGCATTGATAACAGGAAGAAGAAACACTGTCTTCCTGTATTGTTTTGCATAACTTTGTGCTGAATGAACATCAAATTACTACAAAAATAAAAAATAAAATAAAAATAACGATTAAATCTGACCAGATTTAACTAAACAAGCATGTATGTTTAGATATCCCTGTTGAAAAAAACAGCATATGCTGGTTAGGTATGTTTTGACGCTGGGATGCTGGTTTAAACTGGTCCTTTGTTGGTTTAAACTGGTCCTTTGCTGGTTTAAGCTGGTCCTTTGCTGGTTTATGCTGGTCCTTTGCTGGTCCTTTGCTGGTTTATGCTGGTCCTTTGCTGGTCCTTTGCTGGTTTATGCTGGTCCTTTGCTGGTCCTTTGCTGGTTTATGCTGGTCCTTTGCTGGTCCTTTGCTGGTTTATGCTGGTCCTTTGCTGGTCCTTTGCTGGTTTATGCTGGTCCTTTGCTGGTCCTTTGCTGGTTTATGCTGGTCCTTTGCTGGTCCTTTGCTGGTTTATGCTGGTCCTTTGCTGGTCCTTTGCTGGTTTATGCTGGTCCTTTGCTGGTCCTTTGCTGGTTTATGCTGGTCCTTTGCTGGTCCTTTGCTGGTTTATGCTGGTCCTTTGCTGGTCCTTTGCTGGTTTATGCTGGTCCTTTGCTGGTCCTTTGCTGGTTTATGCTGGTCCTTTGCTGGTCCTTTGCTGGTTTATGCTGGTCCTTTGCTGGTCCTTTGCTGGTTTATGCTGGTCCTTTGCTGGTCCTTTGCTGGTTTATGCTGGTCCTTTGCTGGTCCTTTGCTGGTTTATGCTGGTCCTTTGCTGGTCCTTTGCTGGTTTATGCTGGTCCTTTGCTGGTCCTTTGCTGGTTTATGCTGGTCCTTTGCCAGCACATGACCAGCATAAACCAGCAAAGGACCAGTTTAAACCAGCATCCCAGCATATGCTGTTTTTTTCAACAGGGATATTATGTATTAAATATGTTAATCTTGAATCTTAAATCTAAATCTATTTTTCCTGACATTTTCCATTTTCTTTCAAATCCATTAGAGCCCCTTATAAAATAAAGACATAAACTCTATACCCCATTCATTTGAAATATACTGTCTGTCACATTTTTCCCACAAACAATTAACTGCAACATTTATCTTCCTTGAAAACGATTAGTCTATAATGTAAATAGTCTACATAAAATGCATGAAAAGTTTGAGGTTTTTGTGTGTTTAAGTTCAATATAGTGCAGCATTATGCTCACTCAATCTGTATTTCTTTAGGAGACTGCTATCTGGTGGACCTTAGTATTATGAATGAGAGCCAGTTTAATGCACTTCACAGACACCAGTTTTGCTCAAGTCTCTCAAACACAGCACCAGGAAATTACATCAGCTCTCCACTTCAAGGAAAATGAAACTTAAGTGCTGTTCAGCTGTGTTGTGTCTCCATGTGTGCATGCAGTGAAATGGCGGAAGCCACGTTTTCTCAGGATAAATTCAGCTGTCCAGTGTGTCTGGATTTGCTAAAGGATCCAGTGACTATTCCCTGTGGACACAGTTACTGTAAGTGCTGCATTACAAACTGCTGGGATCAAGAGGATGGGAAGAGAGTCTACAGCTGCCCTCAGTGCCGACAGACCTTCAGTCCAAGACCTGCTTTAAATAAAAGCACCATGCTGGCTGAAGTGGTGGAGCAACTGAAGAAGACTGAACTGCAAACTGCTGTTCCTGCAGGACCTGGAGATGTGGAGTGCGACATCTGTACTGGAAGAAAACACAAAGCCATCAAGTCCTGTCTGGTGTGTCTGAACTCTTTCTGTCAAAATCATTTTGATCAACATGAGAATCTCTTCAAAGGAAAGAGACACCATCTAATGGATGCCACTGGACAACTTCAGGAGATGATCTGCTGTAAACATGAGAAACTACTGGAAATTTACTGCCGTACTGACCAGAGTTGTATATGTGTGCTCTGTATGGTGGATGAACACAAAAATCATGAGATTGGATCAACTGCAGCAGAGAGAACAGAGAAGCAGGTACAGACTGAGAGATGCTAAGATTATCCAGTTCTCTGAAATGAAAACACAAAAACATTTTGTACTTTCAGTTTCACTCATTTTTCTGTGATGTGCTGTTGTTTTGTCCAATACAGAGACAATTAGATGAGACACGGAGAGAATTCCAGCAGCAAATCCAGGAGCGAGAGAAGAAACTTCAGGAGCTGAAAGAGGCTGTGGAGACTCACAAGGTGAGTTTTGAGGAGAAGCAGCATCGCTGGTTTAGTTAAGACTCTTCTTCAGTTGGTTATTGAGGGTGATTTTCAGTCAGACTGAAGCACAGCAGACTCTGTGAGCAGCTGATTGTAATGTGTGTTTTACAGTGCTCTGCACAGACAGCAGTGGAGAGCAGTGAGATGATCTTTACTGAACTCATCAGCTCCATTGAGAGAAGACGCTCTGAGGTCACACAGATGATCAGAGCTCGAGAGAAGACTGCAGTGAGACGAGCTGAGGGACTCATGGAGCGACTGGAGCAGGAGATTGATGATCTGAGGAAGAGAAACACTGAGCTGGAGCAGCTTTCAGACACACGTGATCACATCCATTTCCTTCAGGTAGCACCAGGGCTCAATTTGAGGATGCGGGGGGATGGCATCCCCCTTGTTGAAAAAAAAAAGACAAAAATCATCCCTTCTGTAAAACCATCATCCCCCCTTACCATCTCCTTTAGATTAATTATGTTGTGTATTATGTAAAGCTTATCATGCAAAGGAAATATTAAAATTCTCTACGAATGATAATTTAACGTCCCTTAAAAACAGCAAAGTGCAGTGCCCTTAACACACACTAAATCGTGCCGTCTGTTATAGAGACTACTAAACAGACATTTAAAAGTTTTAAAATGCAAAGTATTGAAAATCAAAGTAAAGCTCTGTAAGCACTTGCAGTTTTAATGAACAGTTCTACACACACTAGTGGTTTTCATGCCCACTTGAACACTTGGGCCAAACACAGGATATAAGTCTTGTAAGTAGACAAGTGGTCAAGTGTTGTGGGTGTTTGGACAAGCCCAGTCACTTGCTTCATTTGTAAATGAATCAGCCATTTTGAACAAATCGATTGAATGAATGATTCAATGAATCACTCATTAAGACAGGGACTTGCTGCCACCTACTAGTGGTTTTAATGTCATTTATTTATCCATGGCAGGCCTGTACCAGCACAAAAACACAGTCGGCAAAATATTGTTTAGTTATCATTATCAACAAAAATCACCAAAGATATTGAGATGTCATTTTTGTCATTATCGCTCACTAGTAATGGCGCAGTAATACTGATGTAATGAGGTCACAGGTATGTGTTTCTTGAGTAATTTAACTCAACCAAGCATAATCAAGGACTAGAACTATAAAGAGTTATTTTTATTTGAAAGAAATCTGTTGAAAATGAGTAGACTATAAACATTTCAATGCCCTCAGAAGGCATTATTTAGGTTGTTTGGCAACCTACATTGTGAGGACCAGTGGTGCCTGCAGGTGTACGGCTGTACGCACTGTGTGTACCATGACCTGAGATCTGCCCCGCAAACATTTCAGCAGTTATTATAGGTCTGTGCAGGGCCGTTTCTAGGCATAGGCGATCTAGGCGGTCGCCCAGGGCGCCACCAGCTGAAGGGGCGCCAATGAGCGCACGTACTGGCACTTTTAGCAGGGTTGTGATAAAGAGTGGCATGGTCTCCCTGAAATATGACTGCCACCCCCACTGGATCACCCAACATTATTAGGCTAGAGTACAGTCAATCTGACGATGCCCGTCTGCGTTTTTTGCACCAATGCATTGTTAAAGGATCAGCGTGTCATGTAATATTCCCATATAAACTTTAACATCCAATTAAAAAATATTTGTATAGTAAAATTCGCTAATTCACGAGATCAATACATCTTTTATTAGACCGCTTTGTCAAGTTAAATGCATGCTTACGGAGGTGTCGAAATGCTGAATCAATTAATTCACTTCCAACAGCGCTTAATGGGAGCAGCGTCATAGAGGGCAGAGCGTCACGTTATTTAAAGGGGAAGTTAACGAGTAGCAAATGATTAAGTAGCTGCATTGGTTACTTTTATGCCATTGATAAAGCTTTTATATGCAGTTTGGGGTAACAAAGGGGTTTTATAGGTTTGACTGAAATAATAATGCAATAACTGACACTTTAAATCAATGTTTCAAGAAACAACAACAAAAAAATTGAACAAAAAACAGATAAAGACAAAAAAGTAGCCATTGATAATATCTAAACAATATGTAGTAGTATAGTATATAGTATCCAAATCAAAATGTAATAAAATTAATTTATGTGTGTAAATTATGTGCAATGTCTTAGCCACTAGGGATTGTTACATAGGGCTATACAGGCATCTGCAAAATGTTTATCTTAACAGTCAATTTACAAATAATGCATTCAGATTTGTGGAACTCAATGCACTGAATCTCCACAAATTAGTGATGTTACGATGACAACCAATTTGAATGTGACAAGGTGAAGTGGTGTCTGAAAAGAATTATATATATATTATATATATAATTGGGGGGGCAATAGGGATTTCGCCCAGGACGTCAAATTGGCTAGAAACGGCCCTGGGTCTGTGTGTACCGTATTTCTGTCGACTGAACCAACCACGCCATTAATTATGAATTTATAAGTCTTTTGCATGCCAAAGTCAATTTCTGCATAGAAATATTACGCCAAATAGAAGCAGAAAATCATGCTATACGCGCTTTCATGAGATCGGGTTAACTTAGCCTACAACAATTAATTTGTAGGCTATTTTACAAATGGGAATACAACGAATTCATGAAAATGTTTTACATTCAAGCTACCCGTAAAATTTATAGTGAAAATTACTTTAAAAGCATCTGGAATCCAATAAAGTAATTTTTAAAGCTGTTTTTAAAGCACTTGCTGCATGGATTAAAAAATAGGCTAATGCATAAATCACATATCAGACAAAATTGCATTGCAGCAAATCCTTTAAATTTTAAGGTATTCAGAACAGAGCAACATACAAATCTGAAAATATGTTTTACATATGCCATTATAATTTGTGTTTTATTTTTTAAATGTACAGAATTATAAAATAAAATGCTAATTATAATCGGGCCTGTTTTAGGCTTTTTATTATTTTTTATATTTTAGACATCCATCAATTATGGTGGAAAAAAATTACTCGCCATCTCCTCATTGGATGTGCCTTTAGAGAGAAGTGCACTTTAGGGATTACATAATGAAATAGTTTCTATTTTCGATTTGAATTATTTCGTTTTAAAGTAGTAATGTAAAGCTTTTTATATATTTTTATCATGCCTGTGAGACAATTCGCTGAGTTTAGGTTCATCATTGTGAAGTGCTCCTGTTCAAGCCCGAGACGGCAGAAAGCGTTTGTTTTCTTTATTTTATAAAAGCACAACTTCTTGTTGATATTGAGTACACACAAATAAAAATAGACCCTTTACAGTTTAAAATGATGTATTATACTTACCTTTATGAGCAAAAATGACTGCGTATTTTAAGTTGTTTCCACAGTTAGAATAAAATGCAAGTGATGGCGCTGGCGCCTCCATGTCCTGCAGAGCGCTCTTCAGCTTCCACTCTCCGCACAAACGATTGGATAAGCGTCTAGCAGCGCACATTTATCTAGGTTAAACATTTAAACTAACATTGTGATATGCTTGAACTGTTTTATATCTATAGATTTTATTTTAGGCAAGTCATGATGATTTGAGAAGGCTAAATTGATCAAACATACAGGCTATGATAAAAAAAAAACATTTACATTTAACGAAACAAAAAATGCTCCAAACTTTTTCTAAATTAACTTTAATCACTCGGAAGAAATCTTGCAGGCGCCCCTGGTGAGGACCAGATGTCCCCACAAAGACAGTAAAACTTTAAATTTTTGACATTGTGGGGCCATTTCATAAGACCCCACAAGGCAAACAGCTTATAAATAATAGTTCCTTAAATAAAGTTTTTTGTTAAAAAAAAGAATGTGTTTAAAAATTAGACAAATTTTGTAATTATTGTGTAAAGTTAGCCACAGGAAATTTGGGTTTTCATCCGCTATGAAATTTTCACTGGGTAGCACCATGACCTGTAGTCATTTCATTACAGAGAGCTTATACTTATTTTAGTAAACTTATTTTAGTTTTTAATTTCTTCTATCCCAATTTTATTCTCTGGTTGTTTGTCTTTGTGTCTGTGTAGAGTTTTCCATCTCTCTCTGACCCTCCTGGATCTCCAGATGTTCCCAGCATAACTTTCGGTTCCTATGATGATGTAGAACAATCAGTCTCTCAGCTGAGACAAAAACTGGAGGATTTTTGCAGACAGGAGTTTGAAAAGATATCTGGTAAAGGTAAAACTTTAAAGACTTTCAATACTTCACTCATACTGCGTCGCTAGACGTTTATGGGGAAAACTTATTTTTCTCCAAGGACTGAAGCCTTTACAATCACGCAGTGTAACTGCACGGCCATTGGTTCGTGCAGTAAATAAAAAACGAACCAATGGCTCGGCAGCGGAGCAGAATATATATAAGCTATATAAGCGGGCATTTCACTATAGGATCTCAGATCAATTCTCCTTCAGCGATGACGATCTTCCCTTCACTGATCTACGGGACTTGAAGCACTCGCCGTTGACATGCCTCGCTGCGGACAGAAGCTGCCTTTTCCTCTGCACCTCTCTCTCTCTGCTGTTCCCGCCCACTCTACGAGCCGCCTTCAGTGTTCGGCGCAGCCGTCAGCTCGTCCCCTACCGCCATCCGGTGAGTCTAAAAAAGCTAATTTTCGCTACTAAATGAGCAGCGGCGTTGTTTCAAACGCCACTCAGAGTGCGTTTCCTGTTTGGGCAAGTCCCACGCAGAAGCCGCTCTGACCGAGATGGAGTGTTCACACTGCGTGAACATGAGTCTCGCCTCTCTGCGCGCTCAGATCACTTTCTTTTCAGAGAGCGACTCCGTACCTCGCAACCCCCCTTTTTCTACCTCCCAGGGACCTGTGAGGAAAAAACAGCGGAGCAAAGGGACTGAGCGATTGGCTATGAGCAAGCTCACGCCGGCCCAGATCCCGCGTGCCTCGCCCTTGCCAAGCAGAGAGGGTTCTCCCGTCCTCTTTGAACACTCAGACCAGCGTCCCTCGGCTGATGCAAGCAAAATGGTCTCATTCGGTGTGATGGAAGACGAACTATTAGATGACAGCATGTCTCTAATAGCGTCAGATGTGGAGGAGATGTCGGGCTCTACTATCGACCCCGCCCCTTTACCGTCTGCCGATCCCATCGATGCACGCGGAACTTTTCCGTGTCCTCTCTAAAGCGGTCGAAGAGCTGAGACTGGAGTGGTCTACGCCGGAGGAGCCCACTCGTAGCCATCTGGATGAATGGCTCCTACCGGGGCGCCGCCAGGCCCATCGTCAACGAGCCTCCCCGTTTCTCCCGGAAGTCTACGATGAGCTCACGAAATCGTGGCGCGCTCCCTACTCGGTTTTTACAGCAGCACAGAAGTTGTCCCAGGAAATGCGGCACTACCTGCTTAAGCGCTCCAGCTCTGCAATGGCCACAAGTAATTTTTAGATGCTCAAGATGGTGGCATGTCTTTCTGTCTGTGCGTGATTGAGTGGTTGATGTTTGTTTGTTCATGGGATATTTGCCAACTATTCATTTTGTGAAAGTTTGTAAAATATAACTATAATATAGAGTCGGAATTCATCACACTCGATGGTTGTTTTATAGTGCAAATCCGTATAGTTTAAGTCGAGACTAACATTCTCAGTGAACTGGCACTGCGCTAGTTTTAGCAGTGCATTTTAAAAACGCACGGTATCCGAATAATTCCAGTCTGAACAAGTGATTACGACCATCAAGCTGGTATGGAAATTTACCTGGAGCTGTGGTCTGCTTTTTCGCCGTTTCTGGGTGATCTGGCTCGAGTTGACTGGTCGGTGCCTGGGGCATGCTTACCTGTTGGATCTCGAGTGCGGACGTGTCGCTGAGTTTGATGGGTCTGGTCTCTTCATGATGAAGGAAAGTGCTTTTTCTTTTCTTGTTCTTGCTGCTGGTTTTTGAGATATAGCCTGATGTTTTAGAGGCGGCTGGCCTTGATTTTGACTTTCTTGCCCGCATTGCCTCACTCGCTGGGCTTCCTGTTTACGAGTGACGAAACGCAACATCATCAGTCGCCGCTGCGAAACGGATAACCCGTACTGGATTTTTCCGTCGCTGACCTGGACTTTGTTATTATACCTAGGCCTGTTTTTTCTTTTGGATGCCCGTGTCCTATGTAATATTTTGTCTTTCTACGTCTGGGTGGTGCGATGGGCATGGAGAGAAAGAAGTGGTTGTTCCTTGCCTTTTTCTGTTTGACTTTTTCTTTGTTCTTATTTATCTCTGGGGGCACCAACTACTGGAATTGCTATTCCAGTCCAGTGCTCCCAATACTATGTGAATCATATAAAGGCACGTGCTCATTTGGTTGTTCACTTAATGTCGCCTCACTCCCTCTGCCCCTATTTTTCCCCTCTGATACTGTTGACTTGGTCTGTTTGTCTAGTATTATGACGTTATGTGACAATTTTACCACTATCTCCTCTGTGTACCTAGATTCCAATTTTGGTCGGAGAAGCAAAGAATCGTACAAGAAATAATTTAAGCTAAAATGTTTAATTGCTTTATTACTGTTGATGTCAGGAAATGTGCAGCCAAACCCAGTTTTAAGGACCGACTGCCCTAATAGAGGTGGGGGTGTAGCAATTTACATCAAAAACCAGTATCAAGTTAATGTACTGTTATCAATGTCGGTAGTTAAACAGTTTGAATTTTTTGCCTTGGAGCTTAAAGTTTCTAAATCACTTTGTATAACGGTCGTTGGTTGTTATACGACTACTTCAGCTGTTAGCGGTGCTCTGCCCTCCTTAATGCAACTCCTTTCTGATTTGAACTCTAAGGAATTAGTAGCCTTCGGAGACCTAAATTGGAACTGGTTACAACCAGTATCTGATGATTTTAGAGCTTATTGTGATTCATTAAATCTCTTTCAGATTGTTGACAGTCCCACACGGCTAAATTTCAAAAACCCGGAAAAATCATCGCTAATAGGTGTGATTCTAACTAACGTTCCTCATAAGTACTCAACAGCTTCCATATTTGCAAACGACATTAGTGACCACTGTGTCATAGCAACAGTTAGAAATACTAAAATACCTCAAATTAAACCACACATTATAGTCAAGCATAACATGAAGCATTTCTCAGAACAAGAATTATTTTACGAGTTATCGAATTATGATTGGGAAAAAATTAATATTAGTGCAGATGTTGATAGTGCCTGGAACCTCTTTCATGAGGGGTTCACCAATATAGTTAATAAGTATAACCTAAATAACCCATCAAAATTTTGGAAAACTATCAAATCGTTATCAGAAAACAGTAAAGGCCAGGAATTTCCTTCAAGCAATATGATAGACTCTCAAAAACTCACGGACAAGACCAAAATACTTGACTGTTTCAATGAACATTTCATAGCCTCAGGATTTTTATTTGAGTCACTTAATACTCAATATGGGTGTTCCTCTACAGTGGAGATTGTTGGTTTGGATCCTTCTAGTCAGTTTTTTAGTTTTAGTCCTATTATAGCTTCAGACGTAAATAAAGCCCTCAAGCATTTGAACACGACAAAATCTGCAGGCCCTGATCAATTGGATCCTTATTTTTTAAAGCTAGCAGCAAATTTTATTGCAGTGCCTTTAACTAATATTTTTAATCTGTGCTTGAACACAAATGTCATTCCTTCCATCTGGAAATCAGCCTTTGTGGTTCCCCTGTTAAAAGGTGGTGACCCTTCTATCTTAAATAACTACAGACCGATCTCAAAATTGTCTGTTTTGGTCAAGGTTTTAGAGTCCCTTGTCAGTGATCAATTAAAATATTAATTGACGCTCCAACAGAATCTTTATGATTTAAAACTAGTTTTAAATGCTAAAAAAACAAAAGTCATGCTTTTTTCAAATTTGAAATCCAAATCAAATCTGCCTTCAATCCTCACTTCCCAGGGAACGAAGATTGAATGTGTCTCTAAATACATATATCTTGGTATTTTAATAGATGAATCTCTTTCTTTTACCTTTCATATTCATCAGCTAGCAAAAAGATTAAAACTTAAATTAGGATTTTAAATTATTTTAGAATCAAATCCTGCCTTTCGTTCGAATCTAGAAAGAGGCTGGTTGCTGACACTTTTATGTCTATACTTGACTATGGTGGTGTTTTATACATGCATGCTTCGTCTCAAAGTTTACATGCACTGGACACTGTATACCATGGAGCTCTGAGGTTCATCTCTGGTTTTAAAGTTCTCACTCACCATTGTGAACTGTATGAACGTGTTGGATGGCCTTCTCTATCAATGCGGAGACTTCGAGGGAGTGGCGTATCAGTACACGGTCCTGCCTCCCTGGCTCCCCGCAATTTTACAAAGTGCATGGACGTGGCCCTCTCCCCTCTGAGGCAGATGGGAGTCCGCATTCTGAATTACCTCGATGATTGGCATAACTTAGCCCAGTCAGAGGCCGAGCTAATATCCCACAGATCCCTCCTCCACTTAAAGTGCCTGGGACTCAGGGTCAATTTTGCCAAGAGCTCTCTGTCTCCCAGCCAACGAACTTCGTTCCTGGAAGCAGTTTTCGACTCAGTCCACATGAGGGTGGTAGTCGCACCAGAATGTGCACTGGCCATACAACAGCTCGCAGCGTCTTTCAAAATTGGAGCCTCTAGCCCTCTCAAGTCATTTCAAAAGATGCTGGGCCTCATGGCCTCTGCATCGCAGGTACCACAGCTGGGCCTGCTCCACATGAGACCCCATCAGTACTGGCGGAAACCTCAAATTCTGCCCCAATTAAAATATTACTTGACGCTCCAACAGAATCTTTATGATTTAAAACTAGTTTTAAATGCTAAAAAAACAAAAGTCATGCTTTTTTCAAATTTGAAATCCAAATCAAATCTGCCTTCAATCCTCACTTCCCAGGGAACGAAGATTGAATGTGTCTCTAAATACATATATCTTGGTATTTTAATAGATGAATCTCTTTCTTTTACCTTTCATATTCATCAGCTAGCAAAAAGATTAAAACTTAAATTAGGATTTTAAATTATTTTAGAATCAAATCCTGCCTTTCGTTCGAATCTAGAAAGAGGCTGGTTGCTGACACTTTTATGTCTATACTTGACTATGGTGGTGTTTTATACATGCATGCTTCGTCTCAAAGTTTACATGCACTGGACACTGTATACCATGGAGCTCTGAGGTTCATCTCTGGTTTTAAAGTTCTCACTCACCATTGTGAACTGTATGAACGTGTTGGATGGCCTTCTCTATCAATGCGGAGACTTCGAGGGAGTGGCGTATCAGTACACGGTCCTGCCTCCCTGGCTCCCCGCAATTTTACAAAGTGCATGGACGTGGCCCTCTCCCCTCTGAGGCAGATGGGAGTCCGCATTCTGAATTACCTCGATGATTGGCATAACTTAGCCCAGTCAGAGGCCGAGCTAATATCCCACAGATCCCTCCTCCACTTAAAGTGCCTGGGACTCAGGGTCAATTTTGCCAAGAGCTCTCTGTCTCCCAGCCAACGAACTTCGTTCCTGGAAGCAGTTTTCGACTCAGTCCACATGAGGGTGGTAGTCGCACCAGAATGTGCACTGGCCATACAACAGCTCGCAGCGTCTTTCAAAATTGGAGCCTCTAGCCCTCTCAAGTCATTTCAAAAGATGCTGGGCCTCATGGCCTCTGCATCGCAGGTACCACAGCTGGGCCTGCTCCACATGAGACCCCATCAGTACTGGCGGAAACCTCAAATTCTGCCCCATGCGTGGCATCACGGACGCATTCCTGTCAGGGTGAGCCAGGCCTGTGTAACAGCTCTGGCCCCTTGGAATGACCCACAATGGTTCAAGCAGGGCGTGACTATGGGCTTGATTCACAGAAGTCTCGACAGATGCATCCAACACGGGTTGGGGAGCTCTGTGCAAAGGCAGACCGACCTTCAGCTCCTGGTCAGATGCAGAAGTCCGGCTACACATCAACTGCCTCGAGATGATGGCAGTATGCCGAGCCCTTCAGACCTTCTTACCAGACCTGAAGGGACACCACGTGCTAGTCTGCTCAGACAGCATGACAGTGGTGTCCTATATAAATCGCCAGGGCGGGCTCACCTCGATATGCCTTTTCGAGATGACAAAATGCCTCTTGGAGTGGGCACATCTCAACCTGCGTTCATTGAGGGCAGCACATGTGCCTGGCATATTGAACCGAGGAGCAGACATGCTATCTTGGAGCAACGTCCCCTAAGAGGAGTGGATGATCCACCCACAAACAGTTCAGAGAATCTGGGAGATCTTTGGCATTTATTGCAGTGCCCTTAACTAATATCTTTAATCTGTGCTTGATCACAAATGTCATTCCTTCCATCTGGAAATCAGCCTTTGTGGTTCCCCTGTTAAAAGGTGGCGACCCTTCTATCTTAAATAACTACAGACCGATCTCAAAATTGTCTGTTTTGGTCAAGGTTTTAGAGTCCCTTGTCAGTGATCAATTAAAATATTAATTGACGCTCCAACAGAATCTTTATGATTTAAAACTAGTTTTAAATGCTAAAAAAACAAAAGTCATGCTTTTTTCAAATTTGAAATCCAAATCAAATCTGCCTTCAATCCTCACTTCCCAGGGAACGAAGATTGAATGTGTCTCTAAATACATATATCTTGGTATTTTAATAGATGAATCTCTTTCTTTTACCTTTCATATTCATCAGCTAGCAAAAAGATTAAAACTTAAATTAGGATTTTAAATTATTTTAGAATCAAATCCTGCCTTTCGTTCGAATCTAGAAAGAGGCTGGTTGCTGACACTTTTATGTCTATACTTGACTATGGTGGTGTTTTATACATGCATGCTTCGTCTCAAAGTTTACATGCACTGGACACTGTATACCATGGAGCTCTGAGGTTCATCTCTGGTTTTAAAGTTCTCACTCACCATTGTGAACTGTATGAACGTGTTGGATGGCCTTCTCTATCAATGCGGAGACTTCGAGGGAGTGGCGTATCAGTACACGGTCCTGCCTCCCTGGCTCCCCGCAATTTTACAAAGTGCATGGACGTGGCCCTCTCCCCTCTGAGGCAGATGGGAGTCCGCATTCTGAATTACCTCGATGATTGGCATAACTTAGCCCAGTCAGAGGCCGAGCTAATATCCCACAGATCCCTCCTCCACTTAAAGTGCCTGGGACTCAGGGTCAATTTTGCCAAGAGCTCTCTGTCTCCCAGCCAACGAACTTCGTTCCTGGAAGCAGTTTTCGACTCAGTCCACATGAGGGTGGTAGTCGCACCAGAATGTGCACTGGCCATACAACAGCTCGCAGCGTCTTTCAAAATTGGAGCCTCTAGCCCTCTCAAGTCATTTCAAAAGATGCTGGGCCTCATGGCCTCTGCATCGCAGGTACCACAGCTGGGCCTGCTCCACATGAGACCCCATCAGTACTGGCGGAAACCTCAAATTCTGCCCCATGCGTGGCATCACGGACGCATTCCTGTCAGGGTGAGCCAGGCCTGTGTAACAGCTCTGGCCCCTTGGAATGACCCACAATGGTTCAAGCAGGGCGTGACTATGGGCTTGATTCACAGAAGTCTCGACAGATGCATCCAACACGGGTTGGGGAGCTCTGTGCAAAGGCAGACCGACCTTCAGCTCCTGGTCAGATGCAGAAGTCCGGCTACACATCAACTGCCTCGAGATGATGGCAGTATGCCGAGCCCTTCAGACCTTCTTACCAGACCTGAAGGGACACCACGTGCTAGTCTGCTCAGACAGCATGACAGTGGTGTCCTATATAAATCGCCAGGGCGGGCTCACCTCGATATGCCTTTTCGAGATGACAAAATGCCTCTTGGAGTGGGCACATCTCAACCTGCGTTCATTGAGGGCAGCACATGTGCCTGGCATATTGAACCGAGGAGCAGACATGCTATCTTGGAGCAACGTCCCCTAAGAGGAGTGGATGATCCACCCACAAACAGTTCAGAGAATCTGGGAGATCTTTGGCAGGGCAGAGGTCGACCTCTTTGCCTCAAAAGACAA